>NW_028317994.1:4893500-5196250 GCF_062004578.1 Staurois parvus | reverse complement strand
TTAACCACAATTTTGCTACAGTTGCAGCATCATTTTTTGATTGATTTCATCCATAAGGAAACAAGTAACAGAGCAAAAGTTTCAAGCAACCTTGCATCTGAATCACAACATATATACAAAGAAATAGACAGGAAATGTAGTGAGAAACACATAGAAAATCGAGTTTCTCCAATTAGGGACTAAATTGATGCAGAAACAAAACGTTCAATCCAAAAAACAGGAATATCTGAAAGAGAGTATAAGATGCTATAATCAATAATAGCACAAAACCACCCTATAAATATAATAATCCATTATACTCAAAAAATATGAATTGATTATAGCCATAATTATTTCCTCTTGGTGTGCATGTGCTCAGAGGGGTTGATTTACTTAAACTGGAGAGTGCAAAATCTGGTGCAGCTCTGCATAGAAACCAATCAGCTTCCAGTTTTTTTTGTCAAGGCTTAATTGAACAAGCTGAAGTTAGAAATGTATTAGCTACCATGCACAGATGCATCAGATTTTACACTATCCAGTTTTAATCAATCAACACCAGAGTGTAAATCCTCCTGTTTTCTTAGGGGAATGAAAAATAGTATAATCTGAATGCTGGGGCATTCATTGATATATTTGAACATCTACACATTTTTTGGATGTGGTGCTACATAAATAACATATTCGTGGTGTGGTAGGTTGACAAAATCTAGTTATACATTGACATGCTTACCTTTTTGTTTATTTTGCTGCACATAGCACAGGGACACATTAGATGTTTCAGCTGCCATTATTGTGCTCTGCTGGGCCACTGGTGTTTCCCTGTGCCTGCAAGGAGGAATGGGCTCCCTCCAGGCATACTTGTCCTTAATTTATCCATTGCTATGTATACTCTAACATGAAGAATTTCATGGACACCCATTAGGACTGCACTATACGTAAGGGCCTTGACCAGACCATACTGCTTTCATAAATATTTGCAAATGTTGTTCAACTATAACCTATGTTAGATGGTGTAATTTTTTGCCGGCTAGCTGGAAAGTGTGCTGGTAATTACATTTTGTTTTGTTTGCTATGCAAAGCCCTTCCATATGCACCTTGATGTAAAAGCTAGTTATACATTGGGATGGTTTCTATTTTTGTTTATTCAATGCAATGTCACATATGACTCTGAACAGCTGTCATTTTTAGACAAGAAGGTATATGTTTCAGAATCTAGTTTGAAAACTGATATATTTTTAAATCATTAGGTTAGAATCAACTTTTACATTAAGAAATGTATCATCTACCTATTGTTTTCACTTGGATTGTTCATTGTCAAATGTCAAGGGTTGAAAGAATTGTGAACAATGAAGTTATAAAAGAAGTAAGTTTAGTCTTGTAGTCCTGCGGCCATCAGGGTTTTTTTACTAAGTTGTATATATAAGGCTCAATCAGTTCCCTGTAGCCAGCTTGACAAAGGAATGTGGGATGCCTGCCAGCCAGCTTCCTCATCCATAGACAACATTCAACACCATACAATGTACCCAAGAGAGGACATTGGAATTTTTATGCTAGCTCCCGGGTCTGTGCTCTCCCACAAAATTGAATTCCTGGAGCAATAGAAACCACCTGGTAACCGTATTGTTTTGTCTCATCTAGGTCAATGGGGCATGGTCTGACACAAAGAAGAATCTTCTGCATAGAAGAAAGTACCGCAGAGAGTCCAGAGCGCATTTTATGATAAGACACCCTTGCTCCACCACAGTGTAGTTTTTCTCAGCTACCTTCAGTTTCCTACCAGAGAAAAACTATGGGGTGCTCTTTTCCTTTGACCACTTGAGACAGGACTGCTCCTACATAAATCCTCACTTGAGGCATCTGTCTAAACCACAAATTCCCTAGAAAAATTGGGAGCCATGAGCGCTGGATTCTGGCACAAAACAGCCTTATGCTTCTGAAAAAAATGTCTTTAGTATCAGTATTCAACTGTGTCATTCCTGATTTCCTGCTTTTAGTCAAGTCAGTCAATGGTACAGCAATGGTGGCAAAGTTGGGGACAAATTTTCTGTAGTAAGCAACTATTCCCAGAAATGTTATAGTTTGTTTCTTTATAAGGGGGTTGGGCCAATCCTGTAAGACTTCTACTTTGTTCATGCAGGGTTTTACTAGCCTACTACTCCTCTATTCCTTAGGTGTTTGGCTTCCTCCATCCCAATAGCATACTAATCTGGATTCGGGATTGACCGTAAATATGGTTTCCCTCCAAGAGTCTAAGACTCTTGGAGGGAAACCATATTTAGTAGTAAGCAACTATTCCCAGAAATGTTATAGTTTGTTTCTTTATAAGGGGGTTGGGCCAATCCTGTAAGACTTCTACTTTGTTGATGCAGGGTTTTACTAGCCTACTACTCCTCTATTCCTTAGGTGTTTAGCTTCCTCCATCCCAATAGCATACTAATCTGGATTCGGGATTGACCGTAAATATGGTTTCCCTCCAAGAGTCTAAGACCACTTGAACCTGGGGAAGATGGGACTCTCAATCAGAACTAAAAATGACTGAGGTGTATTTTCGATGAGGGCTTAGAGTTTTATCCATTGCCCTTTGGAACGTAATCAGAGCAGAGTGAAAGCCAAATGGCATCCTCTTATATTGAAATTGGCCTGCAGGTGTGAAAATAGTTTTATCCCTCACTCTCTTGGTTAGAGCTATCTGCCAATACCCCTTGGTGAATTCTAACGTGGTGATATACTGGCTGCCAGGTCCTAATCTCTTTATTAACTGTCTACCTTGGGCATTGGATAGGTGACACATTTAGAAACTTCATTACATTTCCAAAATCCATTGCAGAATTGCAGGGTGCTGTTGAACTTTAGTATAAAGTTGGGTTGGACCACTCACTCTGTGACGCCTAAATAACATCGAGCACAAGCATTATCTGCACTTCCTCATACACTGCCTTTCTATATGGATATGTTGCATCTTTAAACAAACCTTTACATTGAGCTCTCTTATTTCATGCCTGATAACATTGGTGAGACCAGACAGTCCTGAAAACATAATTTGGTTTCTCTGTAGAAACTCTTTAGCTTGTTGTGTTTGTGGCTTGGACAGAGTAGTTGCAACTGGCACCAGATCAACTCCTGCAGGGCCCTCCTATGCAACACGCAGAATCATATGAAAATTATGATGTCAAAATTGGGTAGCAGAAACTTTAGTTCCCACTACGCAATAATATGAACAGGGCCTAAATGAGGAATAAACCCCCTATTTTGTGGATTTGAGATGGAAGCAGGGGCGGACTGACCATTTGGAAACTTGGGCACTGCCCGAGGGCCCTGGGTCAGTAGGGGGCCCCATGAGATGCCCCTGGTACCTTTTTCATAGGCTTTTTTGAATTTGGGCAAGGACACAGGGGCCCCATGATCCCCTATTGCCCGGGGGCCCCATGAGTTGTCAGTCCACCCCTGGATGGAAGCATTGACTTCTGATATCAGAAGACTCTACTATGTTAGATACCAATCTAAGTTCTAACCTCAGGTAATATGCACACAAAGAGTGGACACTTAGCATGGTGTACAGGGCTTTGCATCACACTTTCAAAATATATTAAACTCAACATAATGGAAAAGAGAAGCAACATTCTCTTCTTCTTTCATATCTGTAGTATATCTTACAGCTTAAAAATTGGTTAAAATAAATATTGTTTTTCAGTTATTAATTCTGCGTTGTCCTTTTATTTTCTGCATCAGCCAAAACAAACAAATCTTGATAGCAAACATAAAGAATGAAATGTGCAATACTATTGTTTTAAGTAACTGGACCTTTTAAATAGGGAATGTGAAACGTAAAAGCATTTATAATCCCAAATGATCAACATTAGCCACAATACAATGTTCTTGATGATGGATGGAGTGCAGATCAAGGCGTTTATTTCAGAATAAAAGAAAATAAACATTTGGAAAATTGTTTTGCTATTTTAGAACCATCAAACTAAATCTGGTGCCTTTGTCATGTGTACGCAATACAATTAGATTTCAAGCTGCAGTGTATAAAAATTATTAACCTCATTAACATTTGTAATGTAACAAATTCAACATTCTGAAGTGTGCCAAACAAACAAAACTAAGAAAAACAAAACTTTTATAAATGAAATATGTATTGATATGTTCAAGAAAGTTATTAATGGTAAAATACAGCATATTGCTAAATTGCGATGATGCGCTGAAGTTTCTCTTTAGTATAGGATACAGAGCTCCATTCACTAAAGCAGATCACATGCGGTAATAGGTGATCTGACAAATTTTTCCCAAATATCGCATGCAGTACCACATAAAAGGTCATTAAAGTCAAATCACTAAAGGAAACAAAAAAAAAATGCATGTGGTTAATAAGTTGTGGTCCAGGCATGCGATAGTTAAGGAATCTGTTTTATTTTAGCTGGTTGTTAAGGAGCTGGCAGATGATGGTGTCCTTACCAATCAGTAAATATGCAGTATCCTTAACAACAATGAATCATCTGCTGTCAGCGGAATTCCCTGTTGACAGCAGAATGTAAACAAAACAAGTGCATTAAAAAAATTTAACAAAACAGTGTGGGGGTCCCTGCCAAACCTTACCAGACCCTTAAAAAATGGCATGGGGCCCGCCAAAATCCATACTTGGCCCTTATCTGAGCATACAGCCTGGCAGGCCAGAAAAGAGGGAAAAATGGCTTCCCTCCTGCACCATACCAGGCCACATGCCCTCAAAATGGGGGGTGCTTTGGGGGAGGGAGGACTCCCCTAAAGAACCTTGTCCCCATGTTGATGGGGGCAAGGTCCTCTTTCCCACAACCCTGGACCAGTTGTTGTGGGAGTGGAATCCCCTTTAACAAGGGACCACCAGATCCCGCCCACATGTAAATGAGTAAATACATAGTACCCCTACTCATTAACCCAAAAAAATGTGCAATATTAACAAAAAATTAAACAAGAAACAGAGACCTTTATTAAAAAAATAAAAAACAAAATGAATGTCCTCCAAAGTAGATTCAACATCAATCATGATTAATACTGGTCACATACCCAAAAGAAAAAAAATATGACCCACACCGACGCTTGGCCCCCCCCTCGAATGACAGCTCTGCTGACTCCCACGACTAAATAAACCAAGGGGCAGGGCCACCCGATGCCATCACCAGGTCAACCCTCCCTTTATGACATTATCAACCTATAATACCCCTGTTGATGATGTCATAAGGGGCAGGGTCACCTGGTGACATCATAGGAATCCCACTGACAGCACATGAGTCATGGTTGTTAAGGACACAGCACCTGCTCCTTAACAGCCAGTTATTCACTAGTGTTAAAATACTACTATTTTGCACCATTAGAATGCAGCATCACTTCATAAAATAGCTACTTCTGTAATTTAGTAGTGTTTTTTAGTGAATTGCAAAAATAAAATTTTTTGAAAAGTGCTAAGAGGTATTTTACCATGCATCTTAGAGTGGTAGATATCTCTTTGTAAATGGAGTCCATAGTCTTCTAAATTAAATCATTGTGAAATTTTCTTGTAAAATATGGCTTCCTTATAAATGTTAAAGGTATTTTATTATTTGTAATGACAGAGAATCTATATTAAGTGAGAATGTGATATAATTAGAACACGTTAAATATACAGAATCAAACAATACTACTCATGATTGAAGGTAACCATTTGGTTATACTGAATACAATTCATTTTATGTAATCTTTTTGTAGACACACTTAGGGTTCAAAATGTTTTCTACTTTCTCATGCCAAATCAAATTATTTAAGGAAAACATCTCTGCTTGTATAACAATGAGGTGAACATTGCTCTTGTTCTGTAAATTTGAAAGGGAAATCTAGGTCCTGTGATACAGTTGTTATCCTGGAAAGAGAAATACATTTAAAATAAATCTAGAGAAATACCAGGAAAAAGTCCTCACCTGCTCTCACATCTATTTATCTCCTGTTTGTCTATGTATTTTTCCTTTGCCTCTCAGCTTCTCAGAATCAATTCAACAATTCAACTTTGTTATACATAATTGACATGTATTTTGTTGGCGAGGGGAACAAGGCTCGCTTTCAGTAGTAGTAATGAGCTGAACTTCACTGGGCTCAGTTTGAGCAGGATTTGGCCAATTTTAAAGAATTCTGGAAGTTTTAATGTTAAACCAAAACCCCAATAGTATTAATAAAAATGTTTAAATTCCATTTGGCCAGGAGAATTTAATTTTTTTAAATGTTTAAAGTGGAACATTAACCAATTGCCCTCCAGAGGATTTAGTCCCCTTCCTGACCAGGCCTTTTTTTGCTATTCAGTGCTGCGCTATTTCAACTAGTAGATGCACGGTCAAAAAAAGACAGAAATTGTTGAAAATAAAATTATATTTTCTCATTTCTGTTATAAAAAATATCCTATAAACTCAAATTTTGCCATAAATTTAGGCCAAAATGTATTTTTCTACATGTCTTTGGCAAAAAAATCCCAATAGGTATATATTAATTGGTTTGTGTGAAAGTTACAGCGTCTACAAATGGTGATATAGATATTGGAATTTACAAAATTTTTTGCTATACGGCGCTATGCTAGTTTAACTGACAATTGCGCGGTCATGCAATACTGTACATTTTAGATCTAAAGAGGAGGTCTAGTGCTAGAATTACTTCCTTCGATCTGATGTTTGTGGCAATACCTCACATGCATGGTGCAACCGCTGTTTATATACCAACATGGGTCACCATTTTGGTCTCCAATCAGTTCTATGGTCAGCTGGCAGAACCAATGGCTGCATTCTCAGGTTCCCCCGATGGCACAGGACTGCCCGAGAAGGCCGTGGAAGACAACGGGGGGGGGGGGCATCCTCCCCCACTGCTTGTGAAAGCAATCCTTCAGCTAATTAGCCACTAGGATTGCTTTTACATGAAAACCAATTGCCAGCTGAAAAAAATTATACCAGGATCATCCTGGTATAATCACTCAAAGTCAATTGATGTACAACTTTGTCACTGGTCCTTGTTGGGTATATATATATATATATATATATATATATATATATATATATATGATATGTTCTTTTTTTTTATGCAGCCTGTGGGCTGAATGAAAAAAGAGAAGAAATCTCTACCATAAAAAGTGTGTCTGGATTTTTGGGAAACTAAGTATGGCTTCATCATCTGGTCATTGAAGTCCACCCCTACCATCTTACGGTTATAGTCATGGACACAGAGGGGCTTCCAAACAACACTAGCTGCTGTGGCAATTCGGATGGTCGTGTCTGTTGAATGGAAGACAGAACAAAAAGCATCCCGCCTGTCCTTCCACTTCTCTGTGAGCAATTCATAATTCTCAAGCAGGCTTTTTCCCCTTTTCTAAGATGGATATTTACAAGCTGTTGGGGAAGCCCCGGTGATTAGGTCACACGGTGCCACATGCGCCAATTACAAGATTGTACAAATGTCTAAATAGTGGCACTCTTGAATAAAAAGTGTCCACATATAAGTGGTACCTACCCAATATGGAAAAAGGATGACACCAAGTTCCAAACTATCTTGCCACTGCTCCCCAAGTAGCATGGGCATCCGGGGGGCTCCACGTGATTATGTTTTCCCGTGTAGATCTGAAACCTATATGTACAGCCTGTTGCCCTCTCACAGGTCTTATACATCTTGACTCCTATCTGGTACGCTTGCTGGGGAGAAATTGTTTGAATGCAAGGAGGCCAGAAAAACTGATGAGGAACTTATCAACACAGATGTTTTGCTGAGGAGTATAGACATCTGCAAATATTTGGTTAAGGTGATTTACAAGGGGCAGAATTTTGTGGAGCCGGTCAAATGCAGGGTCACCCCAAGGACGACAGAGTGTATTGTCATTGAAACACATAAATCGCATTATATTCTCATATCTTTGCCTGGCCATGGCAGCAACACAGGCATATGATGAATCGGGTCTTTGGACCAATACAACAGAAATTAATTTTTTTTAGTAATGCCCATATTGAGGGTTAGGTCCAAAAAAGCTTTAAAATTGGAAACCGTAATAGGTTTTCATGCAAATTGTCTGACAAGGTTTGAATTTGGGTTGGCAGTAATAAATTGTTGCGCATACAAATTGCTTTGATCCACAATCAATGCATACAGATCTTCCATGAAAAATAGCTCCCACAAATCAAGGGGAGTATTTAAATTTGTTGTTTCCACCTGAATTCTGGGTTGGGCAGTGAATGGGGAAAGTATGGGTGATGCAGAATTTGTGGGCTGCCAATCAGGATTTGCAAGCACATCCGGAAGGACACTAGGAGATCTACACGCCTGTGTGTGAATTCTTGGTGGCTACGGGACACAACTTGTGCTAGCCACCGCACAAGCTTGTACTGCACTTATGGGACTCACCACATGACCAAGTGAGACTGCAGTGCTGGTATGTGAAAGACCAGGATGTACTAGGCCACTGGTGCTTGCCAGTTCACTAAAAGTTAGAGCAGCACTAGTACTGGTACTCTGTTGCATTTGAGAATCATCATGCAATTGTAACATCTCAGCAACCTGGGAATGGGGTCGGGTATGCCTGACCTTAGCAGGGACCTCTTCTCCATCATCTGAGCTATCTGTCAGGGTGCCACTGCTTTCTACAGGTTCATATTCTGAGGCTGATTCTGTCAGTGAGGCTTCCCCTTTGCTCTCGTCTGACATGCTCAGAATCCTGTAGGCCTCTTCACTATAGTACCTTTCGTTTGACATTTTGCCCACTAAATTTATAGGTACCTAGTGTGACTTACAGGAAAAAGAGCACCTGGCTGTCAGGGACTGCTTTAGCTGCTACAAAAAAATTTACCTGCAAGTGATAGCAGAGATCAGTCCTAATTCTACAAACACTGCGGTTTTGTGTGCAATGTATCAAGTGACAGTGACCTACTGACTGTGCACTTGCTGGGAGAGAAGGGGAGAGGGAGGGTTAAATGTAGGGGCTAAACGCAGGTGCTGGCAGGTTACGGGGCTGATCCCGCTACCACTGTGTTTTTGGGGACACTATACTAATGTGAACAATGGTATAGTGCTAATCTGATCAAAGATATTGATCCGTTGAGACACTATACTAGCAATGAAGGTTTATTGTGTATGTATGTTCCTGGCAATCAAGGGGTTAAATGTGATGACTGATGTAGTGACGGGCAATCTGACACTATCTGGGAGGGAAGCTACCTAACGCTAATGCTATAAGAAATCGCCAGTGACACTAATATAGTGATCAGTAAAAAAAAGTATACACTGTACTAATTACACTGGTAACAGGGTAGCAAAGGGGTTAACTAGGATGCGATCAGGGGGTTAAATGTGTCCTTAAAGTGTTTAAACTGTGTGTATAGTGCTTTTACTCATATGGATCTGCTTTCTTCTCTATCTGGGATGGAATGTGCCCAGAGAGAGAAGATTTCATCATTTCCTGTACCTGCGTGAATGTAAACACAGGTACAGGCCAACATCAATCTTGCAGGTACGCCCCCCCCCCCTTTCCCATATCACCCCTTCCCTCCTGTTCTCATTTCCTTTTATTGCTCATCTACTCTCTTAAGCCCTTTTTTCCTTCATAGTAAAAATGAGCATTGCTCTCTGTTTCAATCTATACAGATATTCTGTTATTCAAAATGTTTTTTTTAAATCTTTTGAAAACTGTAAAAAAGAGAAAAAATAAAACACCACTCCTAGGAAGATTACTGCTTTGTAAATATACTCAATTTTGTTCACTATTTTGCTTTAACAAGAATGAGAGAACATGAACCTAAAACAAATCACTTCTACTAATGTCTTGGCCTTTTGTATAATTTCTCTTCTTTGTTCTATCGTGTGTACCCTCTTTTTTTTTTATTGAAATGTTTATTGAAGGTTTTACAATTAAGAGTGGTATTACAAACTTGATAGACAAGTCAATAACCAAAAAAAACTACAATGGAAAAGGCAAATAAACCTGTACCACATATAAAATGCACAAGAAAAATATAAAGCATAGGCATGTATGGCATGGTACAGAAACAAATATGACAAGAACAATATATATATTCCCTAGGACTGAAAGCTTGGAGACTATAGTAAGAATCATAACCCATTCTATCCAATGTTATACTGCATAATTATAGATTTGTGGGCGGGTGAGACTTGGTACACATCATGGGTTCCCTGCGAAGGAGGGGTGGATAATTGGGGGACTGGATTGGAAACAGGATTTGTCACTTGGAGTCTACCCAGTGAGTTGGTCAGTTGAGCTTCGAGATACCAAGCCATGTAGCTAAATGGCTTTATGTGGGAGGCAAGTTCAGCTGGTGAGAAAGAATACTCCATGAAGTGTCTCCATCTTGCAATGAATCGACGAGTAGACTTGAAATTTTGAGTGATGGTGTCCAACTTTTCCAGGTTGAAAAGGTTAGTCAGTGCTTGTGTCACTGCCTTGATGGAAGGAGGGTTTGGGAGAATCCATGCTTGCAGAAGGACTTCAATAGGCATATATGAACCCATTGAGGGAGTGCGGATAGATGTGTTGAGCTTGTAGGCTCTTCATAGCTAAAGAGACAAAGCATGGGATCTTTTGAGATGGTGATGTTATAAAGTTGAGTGATATAATGTAGAACTTGATCCCAGAAGGTAGAGATTCAGTTGCATTCCCACAGACAGTGGAATACGGTTGGTCAGTGATAACCAGGGGCACGTTGGGAGAGCAGTGATCACAGAGTTCATAGAAAAAGGATAGTAGGCACAGTGAATAATCTTAAACTGAGTTTTGCACCTTTTGACAAAGCACCAATGAAGCAATTTTCCGTCATCCCATTAAGAGTTTTTCTGGAGTATCTTCCTTACAATGTATAGGAGTCAATGGTTTGAATGGAGTAAGATGGTATTTTGCGGATTGGTGAGTAATACGATGAAGGTAGATGTCTGAGATGGAGTAATGATCTTGATGAAGCAGTACATCTATAAATGAACATTTGAAAGGATCCTGTTTCGGAGAGTAGCATGACAGGAGACAACTCACCAGCTTAATGTTGGTAGAAGATGTAGGATCCAGGGAAGGAAAATTGAGTAGCCAGTTCTGTAAAAGGTATAAAGGATCTTTGGGTGTCATCGAAGACTGACATGACATTGATGAGTCCATTGTGTGACCAGTGTGTAAAGGCTGTATGCTCACTAGAGGGAGAAAACATAGGTTTTCCAAGTATGGGCAAGTAGCAGGATATATTCAGTGTTAAGCCAAGGAGTTTCCATAACTCTCTCCATGCCAAAACAGTGTCTCTGATCAATAGGTTGGATCAAAGACAGACAAGGAAAGATTTAAGTTTTGAATGTAGAATGGCTGAGAGATGTAACTGAGACACCAGGGCTTTTTCTAGTAGTAGTTGAGTGGATTAAGTAGAGTGATTTCATGGAGAGTCGGCCGAGACCCTGATGGAGAAAGAAAGATAGATTGTAAAACCTAATATTAGGCAACCCTGCTCCACCCTCACTTTTGGGGAGACATAGCTTTTGTAATGCAATACGTGTTTTTTTTCGTTGCCAAAGAAAGGCCTGTAGGGCCATGTGCAATTTCTGTACATCAGAGTGCTTTAACAAAATGGGGAGTATTTGTAAGGGGTACAGCAACCTGGCAAATGAGATCATTTTAAAAAGATGACATCTCCCTGGTGAGAGTGAGTCCTTTCCTTTTTTGGCAATGAGTTTTATATGTGCCTGGGACCCAGGCAGACGATAAGGGCCATCAGCTCACATTGTCTTGTAAACATGATGTAGAGTGTCTGGGATAAAGTTAGTTTATAGAATTCAGCACTGAAGCCGCCAGGACCTGGAGCTTTAGCAGAAGGTAACATCTTAATTGTGGTGCGAATATCATCTAGTGTAGAGCATTAAGAGTGTCTAGCTGGGTTTGCGTAAGCTTTGGCAGGCATACGTTGGCTAATAGGTCCTCAGCAGCCATGGAATCAATTGGATCTTCTGAGTATAAGGAGATGTAATAGGAAGTAAGAAGAGTGTTCATTTCAGAGGGTGTTAGAAGACGTTTTCCTGAGGAAGACCAGAGAGACAATATGTAAGTAGGAATGCGGGGGCCAGCACAAAGCCATGCCAGTAATTTGCCTGCTTTGTTGCCATATCTATGAAATTTCAAAATGGAGTAGGCTAGTTTGGCTGCCTCCTGCTTTTCAGCCCAGTAATCAAATGTAATCAAAGGCACATTTAGCAGATTGCCAGGTGAGTTTGTTAGACGGGGTACAATTAAGGGAGAGCGCAATATGAGCTTGATGGAGAGATTCACTGGCCTGGTGGTATTTAAGTTGAGATTGTTTTTTAAATTGTGTGCATCCCTCTGAGGGATGCTTTTCCAGCTTCTCAGAACAAATTAGGGTTGGTTAAATGAGCTCCAACTGCCTCCTTAAGGTTTTTGGAATGCCGTTTAGTTACTTGTTTATGTACCAAAGGGGTTATTTATGTTTTCCTGCATTGATTGTACTCAGTGTTATGTCCTCGTATACTGGTATTATTTGCCTCCAATATGGCTAATCTCTATACATGCCCCCTTCTTTAGTGGGTGAGATGTGCGTTTTATCCTCTCCCCTGTTGTCTCTACCCATCCTTAGTCTGCCCCTCTGCCTCTCCCCAATCTTCTCTTTCCCATTACATGGGAAGCTCCACTGCTGTAACATAAATAAGGACCCCGAGGGGAAAGGGAATGTGGTGGGGGAGAAGGGGGATGAGGGGGTAATGGGTGAGAGAAGGAATGTGAGAGGGGTAGGGGAGAGGGGGGTAGAGGAAGGGTGGGAGAAGAGAAGAAAAAGAGAAATGGGAAAGAGAAGATTGGGGAGAGGCAGAGGGGCAGACTACGGATGGGTAGAGACAACAGGGGAGAGGATTAAAGGCACATCTCGCCCACTAAAGAGGCGTGTATAGAGATTAGCCATATTGGAGGCAAATAATACTGGTATCCGAGGACATAACCCTGAGTACAATCAATGCAGGAAAACATGAATAACTCCTTTGGTACATAACAAGTAAGTAAACAGCATTCCAAAAACCTTAAGGAGGCGATTGTCATAACCTTCTTCTACTCAACCAGAGTGTACATGCTTGTAAGGCAGTTTCTGAGGGCTCAGTTGATTTTGGAAGGGTGCAGATTTTCTCTGGCAGGGGGAGGAGGAGGATAGGGAAGGTTCTCCCTAAACCATTGCAATTTCAGGAGTGGTGTTGAGAAAGTGTCCTGCTTCCAACGGTGAAGTGAAGGAAAGACATTTTCCATCAGCAGGTTGGATATGCAAAACAGTAGGGCATGCCAGCGTGAATTTGATATGTTTATGGTAGAGAGCAGAGCAAATGGAAGAAGTGGCCTTGCGTCGGTGCATTACCTCAATGGAGTAATCAGTGAATAGGAGCAGTTGCTGGTCATCCACAGACAAGGTGTGTGCCTGTCTGAATTTTTGGAGAATGGCCTGCTTGTCAGCATAGTTCAGGTAGTGGACTATCCCTGGCCTAGGTTTTTAGTGAGAATCTGACGGAGGTCTGAGACAGTAAGCTCACTCAACCAAACAGGGATAGCGTAGGCATAGTTGTGGAACAGATATTGACAAGCATAGATATATGTTTTGGGCAGGCCTATAATGCACTTATTATGCTGTGAGCGGTTTTCAAGGTCATCTACCTTTTCTTGTAGCTCCCTTTGTGCAGTGGTGAGTCTGGCCTCCACTGCGGATACAGCTGTAGAGTTACCTTCAATAGAGGAGATCCGTTCTTCCATATGAGTAATTCTCTGATCCTGGGCATGGAGATCCTTATAGAGCTGTTCTAGGCCTTTAAGAATTGCATTATCCACAGCTGCTGTGAGGGTAGGTGTGAGGAGCGCCATCACCACTTGGACTATGCCCGCTGTAGAGGCAGGGTCTGGAGGCTGCGCTGGAGAGGGTTGTTGCTGCAGAGTACTGGCCTGTTTTTGCACTGTGTAAGTCGCGGCCGCCATCTTGGCTTCAGCCCTGCTGTGTCCCCTTGTGACAGGCGTGGGGCGGAGGAAGGGCAGGTCCAAGAAGATTATGAGGCCATTCATAAAGCACAGCGCTTCTCGTGCATGCGCAGGGGGCACCTGGCTGTGAAGCCTCAAGCTGTCACAGCCGGGTGCCCACACTGAAGATGCCAGCGCCAGGGAGAGAAGATGGCCGGAGAAACCAGCAGTGGTGAGGACACCACTGGACTGAGGGACAGGTAAGTGTCTGCATTTTAAGAGTCAGCAGCTACAGTTTTGTAGCTGCTGCCTTTTTTTTCTTTTTCAGGTGGAACTCTAACTTTAAGAAGAAGAAGTAGGAAACTATGAAAATCTAATCTTTCCAACTTTTTTCCACAGTCTAGGTAAAATGAGTCTTGTAATGTATGAATTAAGAATGTTCTTTGTTTATAAGGTCATTGACTAGTCCCTATGTGCAAGAGAACAAGTGTGGTCAGATTAGACTGTCAGGTGTCTGTGATAGTGAACCATCGTAGAACTTGGGGTTCCCCAGGGTGTGGAGTCTAAACCCCAGCCTGCTTCTTCACCAGAGCCCCTGATGGTGGGGATGGACTTGCAAAAATCTGGAATTAGATTGTGGCCTCAAGAACTCCCAGCTGTGGATGCTGAGACCACTCACATGTGCAGAGTACAAATGGCAGGAGACAGAAGGAAACCAGGAAACAAATCGAGGTCAAGATAGGTGGCAGGCAAGCACAAATAGTACATGAAATCAGGGTCAGTATCGAGGAAGTCAGACAATGAATACATTGATAGTAAGCTAACAGGAGCCCAGAGAACTGTAAAGTTGCTCAGGCAATGCAAGCAACACTGAGCATGTCTTATATAGGCAATAAAACTGGGCGGTGGACCGGGAAATGATGGAAAGCAAATATAAACTCACAGACCAGGCAACACCCATAGGTGAGCACAGAAAAAAACTACATATTAAATAGATTACAGATCTAGGAGAAGCATTGCAGCAAGGATGTAAGAATGCCATGGGCAGGAAAACTGTAGGCAAAATCATGACATAGACAATGAGAACTATGACTAAAATAAATAAATAAAAGTGGATAATAGTTTCTAAATGGGAAGAAAAATTGTCACAAGTCTGCCAAATGGTATACAGTATGATACCCATCTGGTCATTTATTTGCCAACCAAGTATTGAGTGACTAGGGAACATACAAGACAGACCAGGAGATGCAAAGTACCTACCTACAGTATAAACTATTTCAGGATTATTTTGTAGTACAGTTGAAAATATTTTTGGCCAAAGTTATGCATGTCTCCATGAAAAAGCAGTTGAAAAGTATTTCTTCCATTGGTTCATGCCTGATAGATTTTCTAATTGTTCGGTTTGTACCAAGAACTGATAAAAGAAAGCAATTTAGAAAATTGTAGTTTTCTGTGGTAGAAATAAGAATAGTTTTGGGTATCAGGTAAAGATAATGTGTGATCTGGAGATATCTTAATATGTGTTGATTAGATATTGAAGAAATATATTGTAGGTAAACAAAGGATCCAAGGATATCCATCTCATAAAGTTTATTTTGTGGAGGCAGTCTGGCAGGTAGAAAATGTATAGCCTCTGCAAGCTACTTTACTTTGAAAGCATGAGGTAAATTAAATCCCTTAAAAACCTATAAACTGCAGCTAATTGACAGATGTTCATTTAGGGTCCAGAGCTTGTTGTGGTTTGGTAACCACTAGGACTTGAATTTGTCAAGTACAACAGCTTTATAATAATGGTAAATATTTGGAGCTCCCACACAAGCTCTATTATAGGTAGATAAAGGTAGTTCTCCTAAATCTTGGTTTCTTCCTGCCCCAGAAATTAATAACATGTTGCAGATTAGTCAAATAAGAAATTGAAATTATATGGGAAGCGCTGTGAATAAGTAAAGAATGTTAGGCTGTATATACTGTAAATTTTAGCAACCACTAATCTGTTTGCCCAGGATACCATAATTTTCTTGAATAAGCTTAGAACTAGGGGAGGAGAGCTGTACCCCCAAGTATAATGTAAAAGTTGGAGCCCACGACTAAAGAGATGACTGTGATATTGAGAGTAATAGAGATTTGCATACCCGGCATTTGGAATTTATTTGCATTTACTTTTTATAAAAATATATTACCAAACTCTTTGATAAGTTAGTGAATTGCAGACATTAGTAAGAAATATACTGTAATAACATAATCTTTCTCATGTTTAAAGCCTACAATTTGTACATTTCTTATATTCAGATTAGTGTTGAATGCCTCTGCAAAACATTCAATAACCAAGGCAAGGATCAAGGGCAGCAGAGGACACTCTGTCCCATGCCATTCGTAACTGAGAAAAGAGTAGGACTGAAATAAAAAGTTGAATTTATCTTGCCTCATAATCCATTACAGTCATTTTGTATAAAAACCCATGGTTTTATCCAGTTTTAGTTTCTCTGACATCCTTTCAGGCTTGGGCATCCACAAAATTAATCTGATTGCATAAGTTTACCACTGTGACAGCATTCAAGTCAATTTCTACCCTTCAAGAAACATATACAGTTGCAAGAAAAAGTATGTGAACCCCTTGGGATTACGTGGAGTTTTGCATGAATTGGGCATAAAATGTGCTCTGAACGTCATCTAAGTCACAACAATAGAAGAACACAGTCTGCTGAACATAATACTACACAAACATTAGATGTTGCCATGGTTTAATTGCACATAACATGTAAACATTCACAGAGCAGGGAGGAAAAAGTATGTGAGGCCCTAGCTTAATGACTTCTCCCAGAGCTAATTGGAGCCAGGAGTGAGCCAACCTTGACTCCAATCAGTATAATGATATTGGATGTGTTGCTGACAGCTGTCCTGCCCTTAAAAAACACACACCTGTTTTGGGTTTACTGGTTTCAAGAAGCACTGTCTGATGTGAACCATGCCTCACAGAAAAGAGCTCTCAGAAGACCTACGATCAAGAATTGTTGACTTGCATGAAGCTGGAAAGCGTTACAAAAGTATCTCCAAAAGCCTTGATGTTCATGTGTCCACGGTAAGACAGACTGTCTACAAATGAAGAAAGTTTAGCACTGTTGCTACTCTTCCTAGGCACGGTCGTCCTGTAAAAATGACTGCAAGAGCACAGCGCAGAATGCTGCAGACGTAAAGAAGAATCCCAGAGTGTCAGCTAAAGACCTTCAGAAATCTCTGGCACATGCTAACATTTTTGTTGACACATCTACAATAAGGAAAACATTAAACAAGAATGGAGTACATGGGAGGACACCACGGAGGAAGCCATTGCTGTCCAAAAAGAATATTGCAGCACGTTTGAAGTTCGCAAAAGAGCACCTGGATGTTCCACAGCACTACTGGCAAAATATACTGTGGACAGATGAAACCAAGATTGAGTTGTTTGGGAAGAACACACAACACTATGTGTGGAGAAAAAAAGGCACAGCACACAAACATCAAAACCCCATCCCCACTGTAAAACATGGCAGAGGGAGCATCATCGTTTGGGGCTGCTTTGCTGCCTCAGGGCCTGGACGGATTGTTGTCATTGATGGGAAAATGAATTCCATAGTTTATCAAGACATTTTGCAGGAAAACGTACAACCATCTGTCCGCCAACTGAAGCTCCGCAGAGGATGGGTGATGCAACAGGACAATGACCCAAAGCATACAAGTAATTCAACAAAACATTCGCTGCAACAGCACAGAATACGCCTTCTGGAGTGGCCCAGTCAGAGTCCTGACCTCAACCCGACTGAAATGCTGTGGCATGACCTTAAGAGAGCGATTCACACCAGACATCCCAAGAATATTGCTACACTGAAACAGTTTTGTGAAGAGGAGTGGTCCAAAATTACTCCAGATCGTTGTGCAGGTCTGATCTGCAACTACAGGAAACGTTTGGTTGAGGTTATTGCTGCCAAAGGAGGGTCAACCAGTTATTAAGTCCAAAGGTTCACATACTTTTTCCTCCCTGCACTGTGAATGTTTACATGTTATGTGCAATTAAACCGTGGCAACATCTAATGTTTGTGTAGTATTATGTTCAGCAGACTGTGTTCTTCTATTGTTGTGACTTAGATGACGTTCAGAGCACATTTTATGCCCAATTTATGCAAAACTCCACGTAATCCCAAGGGGTTCACATACTTTTTCTTGCAACTGTAATTTACCTAGCTGAGATATTCTGCTATCTTCAGATTAAACATTTGGATCAAATTACTCAATTTGAATGTATTTTCAGGCTTGAAACTCACTCTCCCAGCATAATATTCTGATCATACTCCATCTTTATTGATAACCTTGCTTCCAAATTCCCTACCAACACTTGTTTATTGGAGCGAGATCTTGAAGTACTATGGATTGGCCTAACATACAGTATGTGCTACAAAGAAATCCTTGGTGCAAAACATTGGCACCTTGGAAAACAGCT
The DNA here is from genome assembly GCF_062004578.1 of Staurois parvus. Lineage (NCBI taxonomy): Eukaryota > Metazoa > Chordata > Amphibia > Anura > Ranidae > Staurois > Staurois parvus. Next base: position 5,177,843 of record NW_028317994.1, on the reverse strand, counting down.
GTAAGGTACTGACTTGTTGGAAAATGGTCCCTGCTAGAATCACCAAATATAACCCAAATCTCCCTCCCTCTTGTTTTAGAGATTGAGTGGGCGTAGGTACCTTTTTTCATACATGGTGGTCCTGTGATGTAGTCAGTGCTTTTTGGTGAGATGTTTTCTGCATTATTTCCACATTGTTTTCTGCTTCTATTTCCCCTGACCCTTCTATAGCATTATTGGATTCTGGCCCTCAGATTCTGACCTGTCGGCAATTTCAGTTGCTATATATCAGTACTGTCGCTAAACAGACAACAGCAAACTTATGGAAATCCAATTCTCTTAATATAGCAGAATTTAAGAACACGGTGACCCAGACCATGATACATGCTAAAATTGAAGTAGTTCTGCAGGATATGGTGCAGAAATACACATGATTATTGCAACCCTGGGTACACCATTATTTGCCTCCTCATTTTTAATAATCCCTGCTTCTTCCTTGACAGTATTTTCCTTGTTTTCCCCATCCAGTTAGGTTACTGGAGACCCGTGGGATGTTCTCTGTTTTCTACCCCCTCTTCTACCTTGCTCCTTTCTCCTTCACTCCCTTCTTGTTTGTTTGGTCTCTTGGTACACTTACTTTTATAAGCTATATTATCTATTAGTTATGCTTTAATAAGCCCTCAGACTGAACAGTTGAATGCTTATCTTCAGTTGTAAACCACATGAAAACTCATATCAGACCAGTGTAAACTGCAGCTCTCATCATTATATGAGCCAAAAAAGGCAAGTTGCCAATGGGCTCTTGGAATGAGAGAGCGTAACCCAGGCCTTTGTGAATGAGGATTGTCAATCTAATGAAAGCTATGCTTAACAATTTAGTAATTATGTACAATCCTTAAACTTCAGCTGGCTATGTTGGGGCCCTTGAAGACGTTAAGGATGTAGAGTATTCTGCACTCAGTAAAACAGTCTTAAAAAACTATAGGTTCCTTGGAACACTGAAGTGGAAGGGGCCAGCAAAATGTTAATGTACTGTAGTATATGTTTAGATGTGTACTCAACAGGACTAATGGTGCTCAATAGCAAGCAGATGAAGAGCAACAGTAGAGGTATAGAGCAATAAATATTTCTAATGAATATGGACAAAGTTAGCAAAAGGTCACTAATGGATCAATGAACCACTCACCAGTTCCACTGTGTCTGTAGTAGCTGACTTTCTTCCAATATACATATGTAAATTGTAGATTCTAGGTGCCTTCCTGTGATAATTGGACAAATGATTACTCCTGTGGCACAGCAATGGTAGCAAGCAACCATCCTGAACTTTATGCTCTGGCTCTACAGTGGTACAGGTAACAGGTGAAGGACTTGTTCAAGGCAGCCAAGTGCACCCTCTTTGTCTCAGTCCAGTGGTCTGCAGATTTACTAGCCTTCTGAAAGTGGTGGGTCCCACCTCCAATGCAGCACACAATCACTATCTAGTCTCTTAAGTGTTCTCGCTCTCTCTGACAGGCTCTCCACCTCTACACACACTGGCAGTGATCTCCCAATTGCCCCCACTCTTTCCCAGGCTTTTCTATTTCTCACTTCTGGCTCCTCCTGCCTCTTTGCCTGCAATGATAATGGCATCACTCCTAGCCCAAATTACATCTCCTGGCATTCATATATAAACAATAAAAATAAATAATAAACAACACTTCCACCAAACAGTGCAAAAGTGAAAAAAAATCAGTTCATAATATAAAATAAAGTCCAAATCTTTCTTTCAAGAAGTATCCACCAGTCTAAGGGGGATATTTGTTGGCAATAAACTTTTAAACGGTATTATGCAATGGTGAGTGTTCTTTATTTACCCACATATGGAATTTGAATAATACTTACCTTGATGAAGTCTGAGCTGGATTAACCATCTGATGAGTGACCATTATTACATCTGAGCCGATCTGATTTACTGAATCTCCATATCTATTGGTATCTGATTTAATGCTGATTAATCACCAGCATCTGGTGAGTTTGCACTTTGATGGGGTGTTGAGCACATCAGGGATTACGGTTGTGGTGGATGCTTCTTGAAAGAAAGATTTGGACTTTATTTTATATTATGAACTGATATTTTATCACTTTTGCACTGTTTGGTGGAAGTGTTGTTTATTATTTATTTTTATTCTTTATATATTATTTATATTTATGAATTTTTATTGTTTTATGTTTCATGCAATTTTGGGGATTGAATTGCATTTCATTAGTGAGCACTGTTTATGGTGGTTTTCACTTATTTATGTCCCTGTATTTTAATTTATTTAAAATAGCAGCTCCAGTCACAATTTGAGTTATATTATGTTACTGATATAAATTATCTCACATTTTTTCTCCGTGATATAGGCTATATATTTTTTAGCTTATATATATCATTTTTGTTTAATTTTTTAAAACTAGCCTTACTTTGACCTCTAGTGCTTCTATTTTCTCACTAAAGACAGAATTGGACTTCTGTCTTAGATTAAATGGGCCCATCACAAATTTTATGCCAAGTGTAATAAGCCTTGTTACCATCTACTAAATAAACTAAGTGACCATGATTGCTGTTTCAAACCACTCAAACATAAAACAAGGGAAGGAACAATTCCTTGTAACCCAATGCAAATACTTGACAACTTTAAAATGCAACTGACGCAACTTTATTTAGCCCTGATATTTTTTTTAATTTATATATTAGTTTTTATTTAAAAATTTTCCAAGATACAAAATCAAAAACTGGACAGATGAGTACATGGCAATTTCAGATAGAACCATAAATGTATAAGTACAGAGCAGGGGCGGACTGACCATTTGGAAACTCGGGCACTGCCCGAGGGCCCGGGGTCAGTAGGGGGCCCCATGAGATGCCCCTGGTACCTTTTTCATAGGCTTTTTTGAGTTTGGGCAAGGACACAGGGGCCCCATGACCAGCTATTGCCCGGGGGCCCCATGAGTTGTCAGTCCGCCCCTGGTACAGAGATGTATTAATGTGTAATATGCAAAATGTTAGTTTCATTTTAGATATAATATTGCCCTCTAAAGCATAGCTTCATAACTGACATCTCTTGCAGCATGTGATAAAGTCCTGAGATTTTGCCAGAAAGAGTGCCCAGCAGGTGTGTTCTAAGGCTTCTCCCAAGTGTGGGAGTGGGTTGCTGTTACAATACTTGACAACTCAGAGACCAGGTCAAATAAATTGCTGTATAAAGGAAGAAGGTGGATGGAGGTGGGAGGAATTTGGAAGATACCTTAGGAGGGTTAGTGGGGTTGGGTCAGGAAGGTATCTCACAGGGGAATAGTGTGTAATGAAAGGGTTTTTTAATGAAAAGGCTTCTGAGAGGGAGACTGGGGGAATCTGATTGGCATTGCATGGTAAGGGAGACATGTATTGTAAGGGAGAATTATAGCAAGGGAGACTTGTCCCACGTATCTCAATAAGGTAGTTGCTGGGTGTGAGGTCATTGGATCAGGCTGTACTAGGTCCAGAGTTCATGATCTGTTTATGCTCTTCAGTTGTTTTGTAAAAAATCCAGTAGGCCCCAAGTTTGGGTGTATTTTTGTAGCCTGTCCTGCAGTATACAGTATGTATGAGTTCCTCCATTTCTGCAATGTTATTTAGCTTTGTAAGCCATTCTTTCAAGTATGGGTCCTGTACAGATCTCCAATGTACGTGTATGCACTGCTGTGCTGTGTTTACCTTATGCATTAACAATAATTTCATGTACCATTTTTTGGGGAGGAGTAGTGTTACAGATATTAGGAAGTCTGGAGTTATGGCTGAGACTATTGAAATTTTTGCTCAGGTCCCATGTTCATTGGTAGTATAACGCCAGCAGTAGTCTAGTAGTGATGAGATTTTGTGTAAAAAAGATCAATACTCTACTATAGAGTATAGAGACTACTAAGGTAAGAGCGTTTGGTCTCCACTGTCTTATAAGCTGGTTCTGTGTTGGGTAGCAGTGTGGCATATTGATTGGTTTAGATTGATTGTTTTTGGCCAAGATGGATCTTCGCTTGATGTTTGTTTGAAGAAGTAATAGGCTAGAGTGTTGACACTCCTGGCTCAAAAACAGTATTTAAGGGGAGTGAGGGAGCCTGGGCCTAAAGGGGTCCAAAGCCCCATACACACAGCCCTTGTGTACACCCGCCTGTCCAATAGAAGCCAGCCAAATGGCTGGCTTCTATCGAACGGGCATGCTTGAAAACCAGCATCCAATCAGCATTTGATCAATGCTAGCAGCCACTGTCCTGGTGGGGTAGCAATCGCCTTGTCAGAACACAATAGCTCAGTGGGGGGATTGCGGTACTAATATTGGATCAAGCTCCTCCAAAGCTGGGCTGAATGAAAAAAATACATAGTGTGTACCCAGCTTTAGAAAGATTAAGAGACCTGCAGACTGTCACAAGGTTGTACAGGTGATTATGAATTTATCGTAAGGTATGTGTTAGTTTAATATGATAATACTATCCTTCACACACTTATGATCAGATGTTATCCCCTTAAGCAGCTGAGCACACAATATCCCCCTAGATATTGGATGAAACTATATAGTAAAGTGCAGAGCTATTATATTTGTGAACATATCAATATTATGTGTCTATAACGTGTTATCAACAATTAGTGAAAAACTGTGAAACAAAATATATACAGTGGATATAAAAAGTCTATATACCGCTGTTACAATGGCAGGGTTCTGTGATGTAAAAAAAGATAATTCATTTCAGAACTTTTTCCACATTTAATGTAACCTATAAACTGTACAACTCAATTGAAAAACAAATTGAAATCTTTTAGGGGGGAAGTAAACATAAAAAACAAAAAAATTGTGGTTGCATAAGTGTGCACACCCTCTTATAACTGTGGATATAGCTGTGTTCAGAATTAAGCAATTGACATTATCTTAGTTGCATCCTACAGCAAAAGCCATAGTCCGCAGAGAGCTTCCAAAGCATCAGAGGGACCTCATTGTTAAAAGGTATCAGTCAGGAGACGGGTACAAAAGAATTTCCAAGGCATTAGATATACCATGGAACACAGTGAAAACAGTCATCATCAAGTGGAGAGAATATGGTGTAACAGTGACATTACCAAGAACTGGATATTCCTCCAAAATTGGTGAAAAGACAAGAAGAAAACTGGTCTGGGAGGCTGCCAAGAGGCCTACAGCAACCTTAAAGGAGCTGCAGGAATATCTGGCAAGTACTGGTTGTCTGGTACATGTGACAACAATCTCCCATATTCTTTGTGTGTCTGGGCTATGGGGTAGAGTGGCAAGATGGAAGCCTTTTCTCACAAAGAAAAACATCCAAGCCCAGACAAATTTTGCAAAAACACATCTGAAGTCTCCCAAAAGCATGTGGGAAAATGCATTATGGTCTGATGAAACCAAGGTTGAACTTTTTGGCCATAATTCCAAAAGATGTTTGGTGCAAAAACAATACTGCACATCACCAAAAGAACCACCAAAAGAACACCATACTAACAGTGAAGCATGGTGGTGGCAGCATGCTTTGGGGATGTTTTTCTTCAGATGGAACTGGGGACTTAGTCAAGGTAGAGCGAATTATGAACAGTTCCAAATACCAGTAAATATTGGCACAAAACCTTCAGGCTTCTGCTAGAAAACTGAACATGAAGAGGAACTTCATCTTTCAGCTTGTCAACGACCCAAAGCATACATCCAAATCAACAAAGGAATGGCTTAAAGTTTTGGAATGGCCCAGCCAGAGTCCAGACCTGAATCCAATTGAAAATCTATGGGGTGATCTGAAGAGGGCTGTGAACAGGAGATGCCCTTGTAATTTGACAGATTTGAAAGTGTTTTTGTAAAGAAGAGTGGGCAAATATTGCCAAGTCAAGATATGCCATGCTGATAGACTCATACCCAAAAAGACTGAGTGCTGTAATCAAATCAAAAAATGCTTAAAAAAAGTATTAGTTTAAGGGTGTGCACACTTATTTAGCCATATTATTTTAGTTTATTTATTTTTACTTCCCTCCACCTAAAAGATTTATGATTTATCTTTGTCTCATTTTTTTACATCACAGAAACCTGACATTTTAACAGGGGTGTGTAGACTTTATATCCACTGTAATATATCTCAATTTGTGATTGTAAAGCCAATATTAATGTGATTTCACTTGTGCATGATCAAGTTCTTCCACACTTCCTTCTATAAGAACTACAATGCACCTTCTTCTTCTGAGCTCATTCAACACCAAGTGTATAAAAGCACTCACCAGAACTGTGGACCAATATTATTATTAAGTGGGTCTACAAGCACTTTAGATACAGTAATTGATCCAGCGTATTCAGCTCCTCTCATCCAACTACATATCAAGATCACATCTCTTTTATTAGTAGGCCAGATAGTAGCCTTTCATTAACTACAGTCGCCCAACATCTTCTGTTCTCCTCTGCTTGGATATCAAAAGGTTCAAGCAGTCATTCAACTGCCAGAGTACTGATTTCTAAGCTTGTTGGATCTCATGTAAAATTTATTTCCAGTGTTTAGAGTCATTTACTGAATAAGCAATGTAATAGGCATGCACAAAGCCATAACTGAAATTTCCAGTGGGAAGGGTGTAGCAGTCCAGATAGCTGGATAGGGGAACAGTATGTGAGAACTGGAAGAGGAGCATTTCTGGTGGCATCTGGGGTGGATAGATGCCATTGCCAGAGGCATGTAATGACCACTGTGAGGGATGACCTCTGATGAAAGCAGATGTTACCAGTAAAACCGATCAGGCATCCATTTAACACCCCCAATCTTTCATCCAAATAGAGATTTCAAACTACTAAACTGAATGAGAACAAAACAAAAATGTCTTAAACGGTGACGTATAGATACTGTAGCCGCTAATGCACACTACCCATGTCTCAGTGGGGCAAATTATACAATCATATTATGAAATATGTGCTACATTAAATAATTGCACAATTCCTATATATCAAAAAGCAAAGTGAAAAATGAAATGAAAAATAAAAAATTATCGGAAAAAAATATTAATTAAATAAAACTATATATATATATATATATATATATATATATATATATATATATATATATATATACACAGTTGCAAGAAAAAGTATGTGAACCCCTTGGGATTAAGTGGAGTTTTGCATGAATTGGGCATAAAATGTGCATCTAAGACACAACAATAGAAGAACACAGTCTGCTGAACATAATACTACACAAACATTAGATGGTTTAATTGCACATAACATGTAAACATTCACAGTGCAGGGAGGAAAAAGTATGTGAACCTTTGGACTTAATAACTGGTTGACCCTCCTTTGGCAGAAATAACCTGAACCAAACATTTCCTGTAGTTGCAGATCAGACCTGCACAACGATCTGGAGTAATTTTGGACCACTCCTCTTCACAAAACTGTTTCAGTGTAGCAATATTCTTGGGATGTCTGGTGTGAATCGCTCTCTTAAGGTCATGCCACAGCATTTCAATCGGGTTGAGGTCAGGACTCTGACTGGGCCACTCCAGAAGGCGTATTCTGTGCTGTTGCAGCCATTGTTTTGTTGAATTACTTGTATGCTTTGGGTCATTGTCCTGTTGCATCACCCATCCTCTGCGGAGCTTCAGTTGGCGGACAGATGGTCGTACGTTTTCCTGCAAAATGTCTTGATAAACTCTGGAATTCATTTTCCCATCAATGACAACAATCCGTCCAGGCCCTGAGGCAGCAAAGCAGCCCCAAACCATGATGCTCCCTCCGCCATGTTTTACAGTGGAAATGAGGTTTTGATGTTGGTGTGCTGTGCCTTTTATTCTCCACACATAGTGTTGTGTGTTCTTCCCAAACAACTCAATCTTGCTTTCATCTGTCCACCGTATATTTTGCCAGTAGTGCTGTGGAACATCCGGGTGCTCTTTTGCAAACTTCAAACGTGCTGCAATATTCTTTTTGGACAGCAATGGCTTCCTCCGTGGTGTCCTTACATGTACTCAATTCTTGTTTAATGTTTTCCTTATTGTAGATGTGTCAACAAAAATGTTAGCATGTGCCAGAGATTTCTGTAGGTCTTTAGCTGACACTCTGGGATTCTTCTTTACCTCATGCAGCATTCTGCGCTGTGCTCTTGCAGTCATTGTTACAGGACGACCACGCCTAGGGAGAGTAGCAACAGTGCTAAACTTTCTCCATTTGTAGACAGTCTGTGTTATCGTGGACACATGAACATCAAGGCTTTTGGAGATACTGTTGTAACCCTTTCCAGCTTCATGCAAGTCAACAATTCTTGATCATAGGTCTTCTGAGAGCTCTTTTCTGCGAGGCATGGTTTACATCAGACAGTGCTTCTTGAAACCAGTAAACCTAAAACAGGTGTGTGTTTTTTAAGGGCAGGACAGCTGTCAGCAACACATCCAATATCATTACACTGATTGGAGTCAAGGTTGGCTCACTCCTGGCTCCAATTAGCTCTGGGAGAAGTCATTAGGCTAGGGCCTCACATACTTTTTCCTCCCTGCACTGTGAATGTTTACATGTTATGTGCAATTAAACCATGGCAACATCTAATGTTTGTGTAGTATTATGTTCAGCAGACTGTGCTCTTCTATTGTTGTGACTTAGATGACGTTCAGAGCACATTTTATGCCCAATTCATGCAAAACTCCACGTAATCCCAAGGGGTTCACATACTTTTTCTTGCAACTGTATATATATATATATACACAAGGACCACACATAAAAATCAAAAAGTGTGTTTTAAGTATGAATCAAACAAAAGTCATTCAAAAACTCAAGTTCAATCAATAAAGTGTTCTACTGTAAACTCTCCTTTGGATAATGAAAAATATGTGCAGCTGTCACAAATTCCCATGCAAAAACATCCTCCACCATATATCTGCTCACCTCACACAGTGTGACCTCACATTATACAATGTCACGGTCTAACTACACTTTTGGTCCCATTTGGACCCAAAAGATCAGCTTGCTGAATGAGGACTCCAAAGTAAGCTCCCTCCTGATAAGCGTCTTGGTATCAGCCGTATTCCTCATTAAAAAGAACTCCACATAGTGCTTTATCCTTTTAAACTTTTATTCATCAATTAAACATAATAATTAAAGGTGTATATTGCACCAGGTATGATGAACAGCCAGTGATGTACTGATTAGACACAAGATGGCAGTATCATCTCAGCAGCAGAGTCCTGTACATGCTCCAAACAGACACCATCCGTAATGTAATGCAAGGTAAAGCACGGGCCCACTTAGTAAATGCTATTGCCTGCTATAATGCCATTCCAGGAGCCATAACTGCTGTCCCGATGAATGGTAACATTGTGACGTCATCCGCACACTCCTCCCCGACGCATTTCGTCACTAGTTACTTGACTTTATCAAGGGGATATGATTTGGACCATCCAACATTCATTCAGTATATATAGAAGCCTGGACATTAGTTTTGAAGAAAGTTGGTGGTCTCCGTTTAGGCATGTAATGCATGTGGTTTGCAAAATATCTACTTCACAGTAATGCTGTGATAAAGAGATCAAAATATATAAAACACATCCTTATAATAAAAGTGCACAATCATCTGTAAGTGCAGAAAAGGGCTTCATTTCCTTCTGCCACTTCCCACAGAAAAACACCATAAAGTGCTCATGCTGATCCCACTCCCCTACAGTCAGACACTCACAGACTCACCGTGCCTTCCACTTTTATGGTTGGCATAGCAGGCTCTTAAATAGTCTACATCTGCTCTCCGGTGGTAGTTCTCCACTCTAAACTCATCACTTCACTCCACCAGGTATCATTGCAATGAAATGTAAAAAAATTGCCTCCAGTGGTACAGTAACCAAAATCATAAAAGATTTATTAAAAATTAAAAAGCCACTCACAATGTAAAAAACAATATTGCGCTCATCTAAAATCTCAAATGGATAGGCATCAGGTGTGGTGTTAGTAATGTGTAGACTCACCAACTCTAGAATACTCGGATAGTTCTGGACCTGGCGTTGCATCCAGTTGCCGCACAGCCACATCCTGACACTTTCATCACTTCCGACTTCATCACAGAGGATCTCCCTGTGTATAGGAGGATAATCCCACAAGACGTGAAACATGGTACCTGATGAGAAATGGCAGCACCAGCATGTGTCAGGTGTGGAGTGATTGTAGCCTTATTGTAGCCTTGACAAGCCTTATGCTAGCCTTATAGGCTTACATTTCTTTAAAATTAAGACTAAAATGTTTTTAAGAGTCAAAAGGTAAAAATGAATATATTATTTTTAAGTTGGATTACAAGTCAATTCTCAGGACTGCAAAAAAAAAAAAAAAAAAAAAAAAATATATATATATATATATATATATATATACACTGCATATACACTATATTTTCAAAAGAATTGGGACACCCTCCAAATAATTGGATTCAGGTGTTCCAATCACCTCCATGGCCACAAGTGTATAAAATCAAACACCTAGGCATGCAGACTGCTTCTACAAATATTTGTGAAAGAATGGGTCACTTTCAGGAGCTCAGTGAATTTAAGCGTTGTACCCTGATAGGGTGCTGTACAATGAGTTCATCCATGAAATTTCCTTGCTACTAAATATTCCATGGTCAACTGTTAATGGTATTATAACAAAGTGGAAACAACTGGGAACAACAGCAACTCAGTCACAAAATGGTAGGCCAGGTAAAATGAAAGAGTGGGTTCAGTGCAGGCTGAAGCGCACAATGCACAAAAGTCACAAACTGTCTGCAGAGTTAATAGCTAAAGACTTCAAAACTCCATGTGACTTTTTAGATTAGCACAAAAACAGCGCGTAGAGAGCTTCATGGAATGGGATTCCATGGCAGAGCAGCTGCATCCAAGGCTTACACCACCAAGTGCAATGCAAAGTAGTGGTATAAAGCACATCGCTACTGGACTCTAGAGCTGTGGAGACATGTTCTCTGGAGTAACGAATCATGCTTCTCTGTCTGGCAATCTGATGGATGTGTCTGGGTTTGGCGGTTGCCAGGAGAGCGGTACTTGCCTGACTGCATTGTGCAAAGTGTAAAGTTTTGTGGAGAAGGGATTATGGTGTGGGGTTGTTTTTCAGGGGTTGCACTTGGCCCCTTAGTTCCAGTGAAGGGAACTCTTAAGGCATCAGCATGCCAAGACATTTTGGACATCTTGGTGGGAATAGTTTGGAGATGACCCCTTCCTGTTCCAACATGACTGCGCACCAGTGCACATAGCAAGGTCCATAAAGACATGGATGAGTGAGTTTGGGGGGGGGGGGAACTTGACTGGCATGAGACCTGATCTCAACCTGATAGAACACCTTTGGGTTGAATTAAAGTGGAGACTGCGAGCCAGGCCTTCTCTTCTGACATCAGTGCCTGACCTCACAAATGCATTTCTGGAAGAATGGTCAAACATTCCCATAGACACACTCCTAAACCTTATGGACAGCCTTCCTAAAAAAGAGTTGAAGCTGGTATAGCTTCAAAGGGTGGGCCAACTCAATATTGAACCCTATGGACTAAGACTGGGATGCCATTAAAGAACATGTGCATGTGAAGGCAGGCATCCCAATACTTTTTGCATTATAGTGTATTATATATATAAATATATATATATAGTCACACTTACATGTAACGCAGGTTGTCAGACACTATAGCTAGCTTCTGTGTTCTTTACCTATAGCAGCCTCCTTTCCCATATGGAAAGCATGCCTACCTGTACTTAGTTGCCCCCAGAATTTATACAAAATGCTATAGTGCCTGGCAAGCATGCTGAGGCAGGTATGATCTGAGCAAAGCAAACAGGTACTTGTGGTTTGCAGACAGGCAGAGTGGTTCAATGACAGTCCAGGTACAAGACAGGCAAGGTTCAGAGTAGTCAGAGTCAGATCCATAGTCAATAGCCAGGCAGAGTTAAGAGACTAGTTGATATCTGATCTGAGGTTGTCAAGAAGGGAATCCAATCTAGCAGAGCAGGTCAGACAAACAGACAGCTTGAGCATGTGTAATAAACGCAGTATCACAAGCATGAGACTGCAGGCTTGGCTGGCTTAAATCAGGTTTTGTCTCCACCCAGAGACTGGCCACATCAATTTCTTTGCATGTGGACAGACAGATATGGATGCATTATAGCTAAAACCAGGATGCTGGAATAAGACCATCAGCTGTCAAAGAACAGGAGCATTTACACACTCTACAAAAATAGTAAAATCTGGAAAATCAGAGAATTTCCAGGCTAGATGACCAGCTATCATATTCTTAAACAATTTTAATATTTTTCAAGGAGGAGAAAGGTGCTCTCCTGAACCTAATGATACTGGCAAGTCAGTTCAGAGCACAATTGTATACATTTTTCAATAATGTGAAAGTTTTTTGGTTCCTTTTTTCATAGCTTAGACTTTAACTCAGATATGGGTAGCCAGTTAAATTCTTACGACATTCACTTATGGTCTACAGACTCTCAGGAATGCTGTGCATAAAAAATTGCTATTTTTTTGTATCATTGGAAAATAGAAAAGAATATTGTTCCAACACTAGTCTGAATATGGTTTGGAATCGTATCTTACAAAGGGTGTTCAATTCCAACTGAGACTTTTAAGTTTATATAATAAAAGAACACATTTCAAGGAGTGGAAACTCTGTTTATTTTTCAACATACTCCCCTGCTACTTTTTTATGCTTATCCTAGAGTTTCACTAATGCATGGAGAGCTTCGACATAGAAAGATTTGTCAATACGAATGAAACATCCAAGGACAGCCTGCTTTACTTCATCATCAGTGCTGAAATACTGACCTCCGAGGAACTCAGCAGCTGAGTTGCTGTAATGTGCACATGTGTGGTGAGCAGTATGAGCTTGTGCATTGTCCTGGAGAAACAGGAGGCCCTAAGTGATCAAACCAGGCCGTTTTTTCCACAGATGCGTATGCACATGAACACAACAGTAATATTCACTGTTGATAGTGACACCAATGGGTAGAATATCCTCATGAATAATGCCACATTTGTTCCAGAAAACACTTGCCATTTCTTTACCTGCAGACGCAGACCTCTTGTGCAATTTCACGACAGGTTATGCAATGATTAACCAAGATCAGGCATTCTACATGCTGACTGTTCACAGGAATGACTGCGTGGGCTAGGAACCACCACGGCCAGGTTTGTCACTAATGGATGTACGGCCATCTTTGAAGTATTTACACCATTCAAATGTCTTACTGTGGCTGAGCATCTCCTAGCTGTACTGTTCTTTAGGTCTTCTGTAGATATTCACGGGTTTAACGCCTTCATACACAAGAAAAGTCATCACCACACACTGTTCTATGCATGCACTAACACTGTTGTCAGCCAGCTTGATTAACGGTCTCTGGACTGCCCCCGACATGTGTGCCGCCTATTAGTTATAGGACACACTTGCCACCAGGGGTGGACTGACAACTCATGGGGCCCCTGGGCAATAGGGGATAATGGATCCCCTGTGTCCTTGCCCAAACTCAAAAAAAGCCTATGAAAAAGGTACCAGGAGCATCTCATGGGGCCCCTTACTGACCCCGGGCCCTCGGGCAGTGCCCGAGTTTCCAAATGGTCAGTCCGCCCCTGCTTGCCACTTACTACTGCATGTAGTTCTGCTACACTAGCATCCCTTTTTATACCTGTTAAAATAAAAGTCCCAGTTTGACTTGAACATCCCTTGTATTTCAAGTGTATTTAGGCTGAAGCTGCTATTAGTAAGTACTGTATCTATAAATAGTAAAGCATTCCCTTCTTTTAAATGATATAATTGATTTTGATACTTAAATGTATTAAATAATTTTATAGCTATATTAATTTGAAACTCTGGCATAAAATATTTTATTTCATATCATATTCAAATGTTTAATCATTTAAAAAAGCAGAGTAATCCATAATATACAGCATATTTCTATATTTTATGGTATTCAAACAATTTTATTAAAATACAGTGTCAATCGGTTCCTTTTATTTGATGCACACTTAAAATGTAAAAGAGGTCATAAACATCACAGGTAAGAATCTAAATTGCTGAATGGTGTCTCATGGGTTGAGTTGAAACTCCCTTCAAAATAAAACAACCTAAAGACATATCTTCAAATTTAAGGAGTAAAAGTGTTTATGCCACCACAGGGGATAATTTAAACACCTGACTCAGAGGGAAGCTTATGAAGGTCATGGAGTTGTATGCATAGAAATATTAATGTAAATTGCAACACCGTCAGCAGAAAATGATATTATATACTCTTTAAACTTAAAGGCACACCTTTTTTACCTTATAGCTAGCATTTCAAAGCAAGGTGCACATGATAGGGGTTATCTTAGAACAAACACAAAACAAAAATTTCCCAGCAAGCTTACTGTAAACAACTTGGGTTTAGATTGAACATATGATTTTGAATTCATGCAGACAATGTATTTAAAACAAATTCAAATACATTGCAGTGCATGAAAAAACCCACACCTAAAATGTATATGAAAAATATGTGCATTTTTTAATGTAGATTGTGAAAAGACTCTGGCAATATTTGGCATATTCAATCTCCTTATTGATCTCATATTCTGATGTAAATTGTGAAAATCAGATTTTTTTTTTACAAAATTAATTTCTAGCCATTTTATATCAGCCGCTAGTCTTCTAATACAGAATAAACGGGGATTTTCTTAGAGCTTAAAAATATAGTATGACATCTCCTATGCAGTCATTATATAAAGAGATTTATTTTCTTTTACCATTGATGTTGCTTACATTGATGTTGTTTATCATACCAACTGTGATATGGTACACAGGGATGTAATCAGAGAATCATGTAATTAGGGAATCATGGGGAGAGTACCCTTCCCAGAATTCACTACACCTGATATATATATATCCACACCTATATATACTGAATATATATATATACAGTTGCAAGAAAAAGTATGTGAACCCCTTGGGATTACGTGGAGTTTTGCATGAATTGGGCATAAAATGTGCTCTGAACGTCATCTAAGTCACAACAATAGAAGAACACAGTCTGCTGAACATAATACTACACAAACATCAGATGTTGCCATGGTTTAATTGCACATAACATGTAAACATTCACAGTGCAGGGAGGAAAAAGTATGTGAACCTTTGGACTTAATAACTGGTTGACCCTCCTTTGGCAGCAATAACCTCAACCAAACGTTTCCTGTAGTTGCAGATCAGACCTGCACAACGATCTGGAGTCATTTTGGACCACTCCTCTTCACAAAACTGTTTCAGTGTAGCAATATTCTTGGGATGTCTGGTGTGAATCGCTCTCTTAAGGTCATGCCACAGAATTTCAATGGGGTTGAGGTCAGGACTCTGACTGGGCCACTCCAGAAGGCGTATTCTGTGCTGTTGCAGCCATTGTTTTGTTGAATTACTTGTATGCTTTGGGTCATTGTCCTGTTGCATCACCCATCCTCTGCGGAGCTTCAGTTGGCGGACAGATGGTCGTACGTTTTCCTGCAAAACGTCTTGATAAACTTTGGAATTCATTTTCCCATCAATGACAACAATCCGTCCAGGCCCTGAGGCAGCAAAGCAGCCCCAAACCATGATGCTCCCTCCGCCATGTTTCACAGTGGGGATGAGGTTTTGATGTTGGTGTGCTGTGCCT
This sequence comes from Staurois parvus, assembly GCF_062004578.1. NCBI lineage: Eukaryota > Metazoa > Chordata > Amphibia > Anura > Ranidae > Staurois > Staurois parvus. The sequence goes on along the minus strand of NW_028317994.1, from coordinate 5,162,221 downwards.
TTTTTTCTCCACACATAGTGTTGTGTGTTCTTCCCAAACAACTCAATCTTGGTTTCATCTGTCCACCGTATATTTTGCCAGTAGTGCTGTGGAACATCCAGGTGCTCTTTTGCAAACTTCAAACGTGCTGCAATATTCTTTTTGGACAGCAATGGCTTCCTCCGTGGTGTCCTCCCATGTACTCCATTCTTGTTTAATGTTTTCCTTATTGTAGATGTGTCAACAAAAATGTTAGCATGTGCCAGAGATTTCTGTAGGTCTTTAGCTGACACTCTGGGATTCTTCTTTACCTCATGCAGCATTCTGCGCTGTGCTCTTGCAGTCATTTTTACAGGACGACCACGCCTAGGGAGAGTAGCAACAGTGCTAAACTTTCTCCATTTGTAGACACCATGGACACATGAACATCAAGGCTTTTGGAGATATTTTTGTAACCCTTTCCAGCTTCATGCAAGTCAACATTTCTTGATTGTAGGTCTTCTGAGAGCTCTTTTCTGCGAGGCATGGTTCACATCAGACAGTGCTTCTTGAAACCAGTAAACCCAAAACAGGTGTGTGTTTTTTAAGGGCAGGACAGCTTTCAGCAACACATCCAATATCATCACACTGATTGGAGTCAAGGTTGGCTCACTCCTGGCGCCAATTAGCTCTGGGAGAAGTCATTAAGCTAGGGCCTCACATACTTTTTCCTCCCTGCACTGTGAATGTTTACATGTTATGTGCAATTAAACCATGGCAACATCTAATGTTTGTGTAGTATTATGTTCAGCAGACTGTGTTCTTCTATTGTTGTGACTTAGATGACGTTCAGAGCACATTTTATGCCCAATTCATGCAAAACTCCACGTAATCCCAAGGGGTTCACATACTTTTTCTTGCAACTGTATATATATACACACACACACACACACATATATACTGAATATATATATATATATATAGTATATATATATATATATATATATATATATATATATATATAGTGCTGCTTACACTGTTGGCTCTATATAAATGCCTGTAATAAATAAAGACACCTCTTTCTGGAAAAGCTCCTGCATGAAATGTCATGCTGTGAATTGTACACCCAGCGGTGATTGACATCAAATTATTAAAGTGAAAACAATATAACGCAGCTTCTGAATTCATTTTAATTTTTTCATTTATTAAATCATTAGTACTTAATTTTTTTTAGCTGGGTAGTTAATTTTTAATTTCTACAGCACTCCTGATCCTAGGTGAGGATTCACAATTTACTACTACGCTTTCCAAACTGCAGTCTTCATCAGATGAATTTTTTATAACACATTTTAGCTTTAAATGGGTTCAGTTAATGCACTAGACCCAATGTTGATTAAATATTGTAGTATATGCTTTATGATTAAAATTTATAAAAGTGCCCAATTTTTTAAAGTCTCTCAATTAAGGCTATCACCAGCAATCACACAGAGGTACACTGAATATTTTCTATGCCAGATCATTGTCAGGATAAACTGAACATTTGTTTAAAATCAATGCACTGTAAAAATGTTACCATAGCCAGTAGCAAAATAACATTTAGATATAATTACTCTTATGACTTGTGGCAATCAATGACTATCACTCACAAAAATTGCTTTAACAAACAGTAATTCCATTGAATTTATTATTTTAACAAAACATTCAAACTATTGCAACATTTCACCTATATGTTATCTATATGGTATCTTCTTTCTTTTCCACTATGCAAGCTAGATTTTCTCTTCATAAGGCAACTCCAACCAAATAGATAAAAAGTTTGGAAATATACATATATTGATGCTGTTTTACTTTAAAAGTGCCAAGCACTTGCAGAACTACATCACAAATAGTAATGTTTCTTAGTAGCCACAAAATTATAAATCAAAGGTCACATTTTGTCTTTACTTGATATTATTCACTGTGCAAGCATTGGCATCCTGTTAAAAAGCCAGTTGTTGAAAAGCATGTATAGATATTCGGGGATTCACGGGTGGTTCACATCAGTTGCAATATGGGAACATGTACGAAAGCACGCATTTTCCTGCACTGCGTGTTGTCTGCAGATGCATGTAGGTGCCGCCAATTTGTTTATGGCATCCCCGTGCATCTCTCAAATGTGGGTGCATTCAAGTTCACCAAAGCGCATGGTATGGCAGTACCAGGTAAATTGGTGTGGCAGTTTTAAAAGTCATACCTGACATACTTTTTTTCCCACATGTTCGCCAGACTATTATAATTTAGGGGCTGTCAAAAAGTACCACTTGGGAAAGCTCAAAACCTTGCACTTTGCAGTGGCTAAGTGGCAGTACAGTGGCTAAGCATTTAACACTTCCAACTGGAAGCACTATGGTTGTTGGCTTGAATACCAGCCACAACACTACATGCACAGAGTTTGTATGTTCTCCCTGTGCTTGTGTGAGTTTTCTCCCACACTCCAAAGACATGCTAGTAGGGTAATTGACTCCTGTCTAAATTGGTCCAAGTATATGAATGTTAGTTAGGGACTGTAGATTGTATGCTCCTTGAGGGTTAGGGATTGATGTGAATGTCCTAAAATATAGTTAAAGCACTGCATAAATTGATGGTGCTATATAAGTACCTGTAATAGATAAATAAGTGTGAATGCTCCCTTTATGTTGTTAATCGACCATTAGTGAGGCATTTCAACACTATTATGGCCATATTAGAAAGTCCTGCATTCACAAAAGTCATAGAGCAGTTTTCTTCCTATTTCCAAAGCTTTTCACAAATTCAGGTAGTTCTTTTTAACCCTAGTATTATGGCTGTGGCAAATTCAAAGAAATACCTTGATATCGGTGATAAAAAGTGAAGGTAAATAGGACCTCTTTCATGTTGGAAGGAATTGTATCACATGTGTAAGTTCTTTGCTGTAAACAAAATTCTGTCTGAGGCAATTCTGCAACCGATTCATAAACATCTTAATGAAAGTTACATGAATCTGTCACAAGTTTTTCCATTTGTTACATGAATAGGAGACAGATTTCTAGTGAGTGTCTTTGACATTTCTTATGAATTCCAGGGATTGTTTTAACTGCACATACTCTTTCTTATTGCACTCTATCACTCTCTAGTGTAGCTGACATAGATTGCTAATAGTAATTTTAATAAACTGCTACTAATACTGCTATTATTAATTATATTAATCATAATTATAACAACAATTGCAAAGGGTAAATCTTGCAATTTTGTAATTTTTCCTTTCTCTGTTGATTTATAACAGATAACATTCTTTAGTAGCAGTAGTAGTGTTTTTGACCTGCTGAGAAATGGATACCTGGTCTGTCAATTCTGATTTGCTCAAAATCACACTGAATCGCACCTTTTGACTTCCTATGACAGCTGTTTCCGTCCCACACCAAATGGACAATGTATCGTAGGTAATCTAGAAAGTCCCAACAATTTACTTATCAACAAAGCCTCTCCTTATACAATTTTGTTGCCAAAGGGAAGTAAAGAAATGAAAGAGAATATGTGGAGTATGGCGACAATAGGGAAACCTTCTCCTAAGCAAAAAGACCCACAACTTCAATGACCAATGATTGGTTGTGATATATATTCTTGAACTTGTTTACTGTTTATTTGTCTTTTCAGTCTAAGCTCTGCTGAACTTATCTGCTTAGATTTGGAGTCAAATCAGTATGACCTTTTAACTTTTGACCCACCCCAAGTAAACACTAAAAGACGTTAACGGCTTAGGGTATGGTATGGTTTGGAGGGCTATGTGCTCATTCCCTCCTTTTCTTTCCTGCTTGCCGGGCTAAATGCTCAGATAAAAGTCTGGTATGGATTTTGGGGAGACTTTATGCTCTTTTCTTGATTTTTGTGTGGGATTCTATCTTAAAATCTATACTAGACCCTTCAGATCCAGTATAGAATTTTGTGGAGATGCCATGCCATTTTTTTAGTGGTATCCCCCATTAATATCTTTACTAGACCTCATCTTGGATAATGGTTTGGTATAGATGAATCAAATGCCTGGAAGTTTGATCAAACATAGCCAATGCTATTGATCGATTATGGCCATGACCATATTCCAGCCTCCACCCCTGCCATTTTGTTTACATCCAGCTGTCTGCTAGAAATCCCCAGTTGACAAATGAATGCCAGATGAGAGTGATTCACTGGTTATTAAGGTGTCGATGGACCCAACAACTTTCCTGAGCTGGAAGCTGTCACATTAAGCAGTGGTAGTAACACCCCTACTAAATGTTCCACTTCCTGTTTCAGCAGTTGCTCAGAATTTGAGTGAACATCTGACTTAGTGTAGTCATTCACTGACTACCAAACAGGCAAAAAGTGGACTAAATTCAGATTCAGTCAAAACCTGAAGCTAATCCCTACTGTCTACAATTATGTACTCTCTCTATGTACTCCAGTCTCTGTCCCCTCAATAGCCAACATTTAAAAACAAAAAACACCACCGTCAGTGTCATGGTCAGGGGTCAGGCTTGGAGGCTTGGATCAGCAGTAGAAAGGTTCCTTCAAACCAGCTGGATATGTGCAGCAGCAGGTCACCTTGGTGGTGCAGAGTCTAAGCACTAAGCAGTGGTTACCAGAGCTGTTGATGGTGGAGATGGGATTTGCTGTGTGTTAGTACCAGGTTGCACCCCACCAGGAGGCCCAGCCAAAATGCGTTGGATGTTTTACAGCTTTTTCATGTTATTTCAATAAAGGATATTGCCATTTGACTTTTACCTGAGTACTGACTGTCCCTTCAGTGGCTCACAGTAGCAGATATAGCAGGTAGGAATCAAGCAGACGCATAGTCAGTAAAGAAGCCAAAGCTCGGTAACAGGGTCGCAAGTTGGGATTAAGCAGAAGCATAGTCAAGGAACAAGGCAAAAGTCAGTAATGAGTGATAGTGAAGATACAAGTGTCAGTAGGAGTGACAATTTTGACTGCAGAGAGCACAATAATCTGGCAAACAGGAAGTGTGATTAGATCTATTAAGAGATATTGCTTAAATCAGGAAGTTTATTGGAGGAGCAAAGAGTTCAAGGGTCATGAAAAAAATTAAAAAGGTACAAGGCAAGATTTCCTAATGGATCAGAAGGGAGCTGTCCAGCATCTCAGGTGAGTCAGCAAGAAGAGTTACTGCCTTCAAGGCAGAGATCCTGGGTTCAGATACAGGCCCTGACAGTCAAATGTCTTTTTTCTTCCTTATTTTCTTACAGCACATTTTCTTGTACATGTGCTGTACCTCTTGTTTCATCTCATTCTGTACATGCGCTGTACCTCGGATTTACCTCCGAGATCTCAGGGGAAAGGCTTTTTCATTCAATAATGAAACAAAAAAAGGTGAAGCGCTATGCAAATGCAATAAATTAACAAACAAGTGTATGTGCACACAATTATGTGAATAAATATATATACATAAATATACAAATTAATAATAAATAATTATAACGTGAGACTCCAATCCTTGAAACAATATAAAGTGACACGTGCTCAAAACAGCAACACACTGTGTAAAATCAGGTGCCTGGTCTGCCAATTAATATGTATACACACCAGGTAATGTGAAATATATACCAAAACACAATTAATCCACAATTAATATATCCAGTGATAAATGCAAAAAAACACAAATAATAGAAATAAATAAACAACAATTGGATAAAATCGTTCGGTGAAAACATCAATGGTGATCAGTCCAACACAAAGTGCTTCAATCTTCAGTGTACACTTGTAAGTGCTCTCAGTGACACTCTTATGTGACTTATCCCACAGTGGCTAAGGCTAAAGGTCAATGTTTAGAAAAAGGCATTGAAAGTTCTCTTCTCAAACAAATTAGAGAGCAGGGGAAGGAGAAGAAAGAAGAGATGTTCCAGGAAGTGAAAATGTTAGCATTAGCAGCAGCAACAGCAGGAATAAGAAGGGAAACACGTTTCATCTTCTATTACTTAAACAGATATAAAATAAAAGTATTGATTTTATCAGTAACACCCACAGTGGGTGTTGGTAGCCCTTAGTTATCCAGACCTGTTTCATTTTAATAAAAAGTCAGCTCCCTAGTTACAAATCCTCCTGCTTAAAAAAGTAAATTGATAAATTATGTTTTTAATTCTTTATTTTAACATCACAGAACAAACCTCTGATGCACAAAATATCAATTAGGTACATTTTTGTGACATACATTCAGATTAAAATGTGCACAGTCATCCAAGACATAGTAAGGAAAACTTAACACTCATATAAAGCAAATACAAAAGTGCTTGTGTCCAGAATCAGTGGAAAGAAAGTAATATAGGAAATGTGTTGTAACTTTATTCTACACCAAAGCCTGGGTGGCTTGGTATTAAAAAGTTATAAAAAGAATAAGATCCAATTGTATAAAGATGAATACTGAGAGGGGGTGGATAATGGGCAAGGATAGGAATAGAAAATAAAAAGCTACGGAAGAGAGGAGAAGGAGGAAATGGCTACTACTACTACTACTACCTGGAAAAAGGTTGTGAAGGTATTAGCACCAGTCAGGATATGGGATTGGATGCCTGATACATAATTCATAAGTAAGGCGCAGATAAATTATGTTTAACAAAAATAAGACATATAAAATGTAGTGGTTATGTGGGACCACCTAGGCTATGAGCTGGAGGAAAGAGGCTGTTTTTACCAGCTGGTATGTTCACAGCTTGAAAAAGGAGGCTCCCGTGTTTTGACTGGGCCCTGGTTATAGGGAAAAAGTGTTTCTTCTCATCAACATGGAGACAAGGTAGTTTGCCAGGGGAGGCCTGCCTGGTAAGGTACCATTGCTCTGTTGAAGGAATGTGGCCTAGCAAGGTTCAGGAAGAGGGGTGCCACACAATCATCCCTCCTTTTCTTGCCTGCCAGGCTGCATGCTTGGATAAGGGTCTGGTGTAGATTTTGTGGGCCTCACACATTTTTCTTGTTTCTTTTGCATGGGCTTACCTTTAACATCCATACCAGACCTGAAGAGTGTGGTATGAAATTTGAAAGAGGAATCCGACAGTATTTTTTTGTTTGGTGAGGTCCCCATTGACATCCATACTAAAACATCATCAAAGATAATGGGTTGGTATGTATTTTTAGGGAGAAACCCACAACTTCTTTTTGTTTTTGCATTTTTTGTTTGTTTGGTGGGGTCCCTTTTGACATCTATATCATGCACTCATAAAAGATGATGGACTGATATGTTTTTAGCGGGAGCCTTGTGACTTTCTTTTTTTTGCATGGGGGTCCCCTTTAATATCTACTGTATACCAGATACCCATCTAGAGTAAGGGTCTGGTTTGAAGGGAATCCTTAGTTGTTTGTTTGAAACAGAAAGAAGAGGCCAAAGCATTTTGAATGTTTTCACTTTAAGCAATATTAAAATCGTTGCTCCTCCCCTAAATGGATTTTTTTTATTTTGTTTTAGTACATGTCTCACAAAGCACTGCCTAACTTCTTATGCCATTTGTTTGTCAATAACTTGGCTATTATCCTATAAAATAGCAAATGCTATTTTATAAGATTGGGCAGCAGAAGGCAGGTAAAATTCACCAAACATATCCCCAACCAAACCAGGTACATTCAGCTCATCGCTACCCTGACCATTCCCAAAAATGGAGTACACCATTTTGTTATGGATTATTATAATCTCTGCATTGATATCCATAACCATGCTTGCTTGACCTAGGCAGTGATGACTTTACAAAAAAAAATTTAAATAATGAAACAACAAAAAAGTTATGGCAAGTGGGAATATGTTAACTTGAGTATCTGGGCCTTATTCACCTTAAACTCCCATGTGCCCCCTCTTTCTTTTAGCAATGTTTTGGTTCTATGCATTATTCCTTTTAATGTAACATACATCTTTTATGGGGATAATTTAATAGCAAAGTTTGTTACATTTATTTTTTTTTCTTGGCTTAAATTGGGAATATATGATGAAATGGTGAAAATAATGCATTTTCCTGCCATTTTTTCCCAGTGCAAAATTTACGTAATTTGCATACCCCTATATGTTTAGCCCAAATCTAATCAACAAATTCTACTTATTAAAATGATATCACGTTAGTGTAAATTTTATGTAACGCAACAGAACTGTAAAGCTCAAAGTGAATGAATGTGTTTTTATTAAGAGAGCTTTATTCTCCTTGGAATGATACATTGTGACACAGTCAGGGAAGAATTGTTACCATAAAATTAAGACGTGATTAAGTTGGGTTGACAAGGACACAACTTAGCATGACAGTGGCTTTTCACAGGTTTGGCAATCGCTAAAAATTTGAATGACATTACAATTCAAAATGTCATCCAGGATAATCTGACACCATTGTTGGGACCTGGAAGGGTTTTGGTCAGGGAACTTTTTATTTTTAAGGACATACACAGTATATATATATATATTTATATATATATATATACATACTGTGTATATATATATATATATATATGCACTACTGTGTAAAAGTTATAGGTAGGTGTAAAAAAATGCTTGTAAACTAAGAATGCTTTCAGAAATAGAATTGGTAATAACAATTTTTCCAGATCCCTGTTTCTATGTTTTTGTGTATAGTTGGGTCACTTATCCTTGTTTCCTCGTACTATGCACGAAGACATAGGAACTGAGGTGCAGAATGAGGGCAGCAAGTGCTCTGGACTGATGAGTCAAAATTTGAAATATTTGGCTGTACTAGGAGGCAGTCTTTTTGCTAAAGGGCTGGAGTGCAGTACAATAATGAATGTCTGCAGGCAAAGGTGAAGCATGGTGAGGGTTCCTTGCAAGCTTGGGGTTGCATTTCTGCAGATGTATTTGGAGACTTAATCAGAACAAATGGTGTCCTCAACGCTGAGAAATACAGGCAGATACTTATCCATCATGCCATACCATCATGGAAGCATGTGACTGGCCCAAATTTTTTATGCAGCAGGACAACAATCTCAGACATGCAGCTAATGTTATTAAGAACTATCTTCAGTGTAAGAAAGAACAAGTGTTAGATAATGAGTTTATGTGAAATCTCCATTAATGGATGTAAATAATGTTATAATTACAAGTATATTTTAGTGAGATGGAAATATACAGTATTTAAACCATTGAGTGTTTTGCAGCATCAAACTTTCTAGCTTCCATACTGGTGTAAATATATATAGAGAGTTTTCCACTATACAAGTTCTGGCCTTTTGTTGTCCCCTTAGCATATCTCACATGAGTGGTAAACAGCAGCTCTCTTTGAACTTCCAATCAGGCTGTGCCCATTATACATTGGCTAGGTACAGTGTCCAATTAGTGAGCATTATATTTCCTAGATTGTAAACTCGAAAGAGCAGGGCCCTTAATCCCCTCATGTTTTGCATTGTATTGGTATTGTTCTGTCACATGTTCTGTCCCCCTTTGTAATGTACAGCGCTGAGCGAACCATTGGCGCTTTATAAATACTGTATAATAATTAGCCATTGTACAGAAAGGAGGGGGGGATATAAGGCCTGGTTACCCAGCTGGGGGTCTCTTTTGTGATGAGACACACAGCAGGCAGGATGACTAGACCTGAAGTTGAGAGGTAAACTAATTTCATACTTGTATTGTACATTGTATTTTAAACATGGTTTTGTGGGTAAATTGTAAATATTGTATAAGTCAAGAGACTTAAACTGTACATTGTGTTGTAAATACTGCTTAGCGTGTAATTTGTATATATTATGTACCTCTATCAATAAATGTATATTGCAGATGGAACTACCTCTTTTGTGTAGGAACTCTCAGATCTATCTGGATATATGTAAATACTCCTACAAGGATTGAGGTGTATTCACAAATACACATAACCTAGTCAACACAAGGAGTCCAGGAAGTGATGATTTTGCTCCCACATAGCCCTGATCTCAACCATGGCCGGATCTAGGGGGGTGCTGGGGAAACAGCAAGATTGATTCCTCTACCTGAGCCTGCAGAGACCAACCTGGGTGAATAAGCTGAGCTCTGCACTGCAGCTGAACTCTCTTCATCTTCCTCTTTCTCTCCTCCATCTTCCTCCTTCTCTGCCTCCTCCATCTTCCTCCTTCTCTCCCTCCTCCATCTTCCTCCTTCTCTCTCCCTTGAATCTCCCTCCTTCTCTCCCCCTCCATCTCCCTCCCTTCTCTCTACCTCCATCTTCCTCCTTCTCTCCCTCCTCCATCCCCCTCTCTTCTCTCCCATCTCCATTTCCCTCCCTTCTCTTCCTCCTCCATCTCCCTCCTTCTCTCCCATTCCATCTTCCTCCTTCTCTCCCCCTCCTTCTCTCCCTCCTTCTCTCCCCCCTCCATCTCCCCCCTTCTCTCCCCCCTCCATCTCCCTCCTTTTTTCCCTCCTCTAATGCCCCCCTCTTCTCCCCCCTCCAGCTCCCTCTTTCTCTCCTTCCTTCTCTTCCTCCTTCTCTCCTCCCTCAATTGCCTCTCTTCTCTCCCTCCTCCTTCGCTCCCTTCTCTCCCCCTCCATCTTCCTCCTTCTCTCCCCCCTCAATCTCCCTCCTTCTCTCCCTCCTCCAGCTCCCTCCTTCTCTCCTCCCTCCATCACCTCCCCCCCCTCCTTTGCCCCCTTCTCTCCCCCCTCCATCTCCTTCCTTCTCTCCCCCTCCACCCCCATCCTTCTTTCCCCCTCCATCTTCCTCCTTCTCTCCACTCTCCATCTCCCTCCTTTTCTCCCCCCTCCATTGCCCCTTCCCTTCCCCTTTCATCTCCCTCCCTTCTCTCCCCCTATTTCCCTCCCTTCTCTTCCCCATCCATGTCCCTCCTTCTCTCCCTGCTTCTTCCCCCCCCTCCATCTCCCTCCTTCTCTCCACTCTCCATCTCCCTCCTTTTCTCCCCCCTCCATTGCCCCCTTCTCTCCCCCCCCCCTCCATTGCGCCTTCCCTTCCCCTTTCATCTCCCTCCCCTCTCTCCCCCATCTTCCTCCCTTCTCTTCCCCATCCATGTCCCTCCTTATCTCCCTCCTTCTTTCCCCCCTCCATCTCCCTCCCTCTCTCCCCCCTCCATCACCCCCCTTCTCTTCCCCCTCCATCTCCCTCCTTCTCTCCTCCCTCCATCTCCCTCCCTTCTCTCCCTCCTCCATCTCCCTCCCTTTTCTTCCCCCTCCATCTCCCTCCCTCCTCTCCCCCCTCATCTCCCTCCTTTTTCTCCCTCTCTCCCTCTCCCTCCGTTCCTCCCTCCATCTTCCTCTCTTCTCTCTCCCCCTCCATCTCCCTCCCTTCTCCCCCCATCTTCCTCCTTCTCTCCCCCCCATCTCCCTCCTTCTCTTCCCACTCCATCCCCCTTCTTCTCTCTCTTCCATTGCCCCCCTTCTCTCCCCTCCATCTCCCTCCCTTCCCCCCCCCCCCCAATTTTCCCTCCTTCTCCCTTCCTTCACTCCCTCCTCCATCTTCCTCCTTCTCTCCACCCTCCATCACTTGCCTTCTCTCTCCCCCATCCTATTCCCCTTCTCTCCCCCTCCATCTCCCTCCTTCTCTCCCCCCTCCATGTCCCTCCTTCTCTCTGCTCTCCATCTCCTTCCTTATCTCCACCCTCCATTGCCCCCCTTCTTTTCCCCCCATCTCCCTCCCTTTTTCCTCCCCTCCATGTCCCTCCTTGTCTCCCCCTCCTCCATATCCCTCCTTCTCTCCCCTCAATCACCCTCCTCTCTCCCCTCTCCATCTCCCTCTCTTCTCTCCCCCTCCATCTCCCTTCCTTCTCCCCCCCTCCATCTCCCTCCCTTCTCTCCCCCATCCATCTCCCTCCTTTCTCTCCCCCTTCCATCTCTCTCCCTTCTCTTCCCCTCTCCATCTCCCTCTGTTCCCACCTCAATCTTCCTCTCCTCTTCTCTCCCCCCTCCATCTTCCTCCTTCTCTCCCCCTCCATTTCTCTCCCCATCCATCTCCCTCCTTCTCTCCCTCCTTCTCTCCCCCCTCCATCTCCCTCCTTCTCTCCCTCCTTCTCTCCCCCCTCCATCTCCCTCCTTCTCTCCCCCTCCATCTCCCTCCTCCATCTCCCTCCTTCTCTCCTCCCTTCATTACCTCCCTTTTCTCTCCCCCCTCCTTTGCCCGCTTATCTCCCTCCTCCATCTCCCTCCTTCTCTCCCCCTCCATCTCCCTCCCTTCTCTTCCCCCCTCCATCTCCCTTCATTCCCTCCCTCCATCTTCTTCTCTTCTCCCCCCTCCATCTTCCTCTCTTCTTTCCCCCTCTATCTCCCCCCCTTTTCTCCCCCCTCCATCTCCCTCCCTTCTCTCCCCCCTCCATGTCCCTCTTTCTCTCCCTCCTTATCTCTCCTCTCCAGCTCCCTCCCTTCTCTCCTCCCCTCCAGCTCCCTCCCTTCTTTCCTCCCCTCCCCTCCATATCCCTCCCTCTCTGCCCTCCATCACTCCCTTCTCTCCCACCTCCATCTCCCTCCCTTTTCTTCCTCCTCCATATCCCTCTCTTCTCTCTTCCCCTCCATCTCCTTCCTTTCTATCCCCTCCTCCATCTCCCTCCCTTCTCTCCCCACTCCATCTCCCTCCGTTCTCCCCCCTCCATCTCTGTTCTCGTCCAGTTAACACTCAGGAACAAATGTAGTATTATTGGAGATGGCTGACAATCTGCTGGCTGGATAAGCTGATGGAGTTTTCTCTTAAGTTTGTGTTGCTTATGTTCAACCCCTTCCTGCCCAGCCACAGCATCCCTTTAAGAGCCTATTCACATGAGATTTGGTATCTGAAGAGCGATCTGAATTCTGGCGATCTGGCAGTGTGGAGACACTGTATCACCTCCTCACCACCTGCTTTAACCCCTAGAACCCTACATTAGTGCACTGCCACCATGTTCATTGCACGCAGTTGTGGGGTGCTTGCAGAGCAGCCTCATTCACTTGAATGGGTCACTTTCAGCAGGCACTGTGCCCACAGAATACAACAGAGGATATAATTTCTGCCATGGCAGAAAACATCACAGTGGCAGTATGTGTACACCCCAATGTGATGCTCATCCTGACTGCTACACTCCATAAGTTGTTTTGTTTTTTACTTACACCTGACCCCTGTACTCTGTATTAGTTTTAATGAAGTTATTTTTTAAGGAAAGGCTCAGTAAAGCAGTCTATACATTATCCTATACATTAGTCATTTTTTTTTTGTTCAACAGTGGGTTGAACAAAAAAAATTACTTGATTCTCTCATCTACAAATTCGACGTGGATGGGGGAATCACTCCTGCTCAGGTAATGTGTTCTGATAGTGAAGAGAGTTCAATACTGCCAGAATACACTGATCAGTGCTGCCAGCTATAATCAGCGGTGCCGATCATGCAGAATTTTCCTAGAGGGTGATTGTACAGAAGTTGATCAGTACATCAAATTCTGTACAACCAGTCTTCCCATACATGGATTGGAATTCAACCAATCCCTACTGAAGCAGATGAATTTTGATCCATGTATGGCCGCCAAAGAAAAAAATATCCTTTTTGTTTGCATAAAAACTTATAAAATGGTAACATTTAATAAAAAAAAGTTCCTTTGTCCTGAGGTTTGTGTCTTTGAGACTGTATTTAGAATTTTGTGGGTAAGAATACTGTGGAATAGGTGTGCATTGTATACAGCAGGCACAGATTCCGTTCAATTACCCCTTAAGACCCTCCCACTGTCCAGCCACAAAACTTATTTCTCTGTTCTTTCCCAGGGTGCCCCATGTCTTTCATAATCCCAGTCTTGCACACATTTTGTCATCCTGCTTTGACTTTTTAATTGTAAAGCCAGTCAGATTACTTGTTATGAGTATTGTTAATATTGTCAATGTTTACATATTGTTTATACTGTTTAAAGGCTAAGTTCACCTTTAAGAACATGTTATATATCCTGTGAACTGCTGACCCCCTGTACACTGCCATACTGACCCCTGTCCACTCCTCTTCTGACAAACCATCCTCTGCCCTGCTGACCCCCCGTACACTGGCCTACAAACTGCTGACTCCTGCAATACACTACCATACTGACCCCTGTCCTCCACTCTGCTGACGGACTGTCATCTGCCTTGTTGACCCCCTGTACACTACCCTATAACTGCTGATCCCTGCCCTTTTCTCTGATAATTCCTATCCTCTGCCCTGCTGACTCCCAGTACACTCCACTGCTGATTGATAATTTTGCAGGCTGCCCTGCTGACATCCTATCCTCTGCCTCCCTGACATTTTTTACTGCATCCCCATATAAGGCCAGCTAGATATGGCCCTGATCTCAACATCATTGAGTCTGTTTGGGATTACAAGAGACAGAAGAATTTGAGGCACTCATCATCCACAGGCAATCTGTACTTAATTGCCCAAGATGTTTAAAACAACCTACCTGCCAAGTTCCTTTAAAAACTGTGTGTACCTAGAAGAATTGTAGAAGTGATTTGGTTTTAAATGCAAAGGGGGGTCACACCAACTATTGATATTAATCTCTCTGCTCATTTACTTGCCATTTTGTTAATTGATTAAAAAATAGACTGTTAACACTTCTATTTCTGATTCTGAAAGCATTCTTTACAGCATTTTTTCACACCTGCCTAAAATGTTTTCACAGTACTGAATATATATATATATATATTTATATATATATATATATATATATATATATATATATATTCAGATCCACCATGTGACTGTGTAGCAATAACTTTTTTGAGATTGCTAGCTACAACCACGTTCCTTCCCTTCTGATGTAGGCACAATACTACAGTTTTGTGGTTACAATGATCTGCTTTTTATAGAACTTTTTATAGAGCTTTTATAGAGATATGTGTGGCTTTGGCTTTGGCTACCACTGACAGCTCATGGTTCTAGCACCAATGCCAGTGGGGGGTCACAAAATCCACTTAGACTGGACACCTTTATAAAACATTGCTGGTGTAGCTCTGGGATGAATGGCTGCTGTCTCTGTGCTGCTTTAAAATAGCACTAGGGACTCAAGTGGTTGTGTGCTCTAGGACCAGGTGCGGACTGACCATTTGGAAACTCGGGCACTGCCCGAGGGCCCGGGGTCAGTAGGGGCCCCATGAGATGCCCCTGGTACCTTTTTCATAGGCTTTTTTGAGTTTGGGCAAGGACACAGGGGCCCCATGATCCCCTATTGCCCGGGGGCCCCATGAGTTGTCAGTCCACCCCTGTCTAGGACGTACACACAAAATATTGTGCCATTAATCCCTACCTCATTGCAGCTCACCATTTTAGTTACCTCTTCTAAAGACACTGGTCAGGTAAAAAAAAACAGCTTTCCAGATTATCTCTTTGTGCCATAATCACAAAGAAGGAGGAGAAGGAGGAAAACAAAATGAACAAGGAAGGGGAGGAGGAGTAGAGGAAGAAGGAATTAGAGGTGGAAGAGGAAGGAGGGTAGAGGAGATAAAGGAGAAAGTGGAATAGGAGGTGAACGTAGTGAGTGGGGGGAGAGGTGAATTAGAAAGGGGAGGAGGAGTAGAGGGGGAATAAGGTGAAGAGGAAGAAAGAAGAAGAGGTTAAGTAAGAAGGGGAGGAGGAGCAGAGGGAGGAGGAGGTGTAGGAAGGAGAAATAAAGGAAGGGATCACATTAGCAATACTCTGTTCAACACCTGCTTTCTTCATGTGGATGAACCTCTACCTCTCTTTTTAGGCTTTTCTGTAATTTTTTGGGATGGTCGTTGTTGGAGGAAGGAAGACAACAACACACCTACCCATGTTATGAAGAAGAGAGGGAGGAGTTATGAAATCTAACACAGCATTATGTAGCTATGTAATTCTAACAAAATCCCAACCCTAGGGTGACAATGCTGCTTAGTACAGTTGTCATCCTAGAACAGGAAGTGAGTTAATGACAGGATTACCAGGTTAAAATTACGAAACAAAGTGTGAAAAAAATAAATTGCATCAAATCACAAGATCTAAGTCCCAATAAGTTGCAATACTTACCAATAAGCTGCATTTTTTGTTCTTGGGTTTAGATATGCTTAAACTTGTATGGAAAATTCCAGATTGTAATGTGACAACTTGACTACCTGCCTAGAGCAACACCCCCACCCCCCCCCCTCCCCCCACTGTTTTCAATTCAGAATTTGTAGTACAGCATTCCAAGAATGGATAATGCAATGACAGCAAAGTGTAGTGCTACTTTTGATGGTAATTATTAGGTATTTTCTGCAACCTGGTACACAACCATTGTTTAAACAACTATCAACCATAAATAGGTAAGAATATGCTTTAATCTGGTAGCTAAATGAATATTACATCTAGATGTTTTTCTAAATTTGTGTTGTCTTTAAATATTTCTATCAAATAATTTTGATAGAAACTCAATGACAATGAATTACAAATTCTTATTATTCTGCTTTATGTCTATAGACAGCTCTAAACTCCAAGTTACTTTAGGTCCTTCTTAAATAGTACTACAACGTTTATTTTCATATCCTTTAAATGTAGAAATAGTCAATCTATTTTCTCTTGTAGGATTAATATGCTAAGACTTTCTGCTACATGTTTAACAGAAGCAGTTTTTTTTAAATTAGTTGAATTCATTCAACTATGTAAAGCACATGTAGCTTAATTATAATTGCTTTTTCTACTGTGCTTGTAAGCTATTGCAACTTTGCAAGTTTAACCAAACACATATTCTAACCCTGTTTAAAAGAAAGGTCATTTTCAATCACTATCATATTGCTCATTTGGTTAGTGATCTGAAGTTTTATTTATGGTTTTAAAATGGCACAGGTCCCAAAAAGTGGGTTTTCTTGTATGAAAAAAAAAAACAAAGTACAGAAAAAAAAAGTAGCAAGAAACATACATGAATTTAGTATATTATGTTACCGCTCTTGTAACATAGCTTTTATCTTAAGCAAATGGTCATGCAGTTTTTAAGGATGTTGGGTTGTTGCAAGCTACAGTTCCACCACAAATGTTAGTTCTCTTATTTCATTCTTTATTTGCAAGTAATTCCAAATCCTGTCCAAAGGATATTGAGATCAGGTCTCTCCAAGGGCCATTTCTGTTGCACGTTTCTTTGTAATTCTTTATCATTCAGATTACTCTTGCTGGGTGTTTAGAGTGATTGTCATACTACAGAGTGACACTGACACCAATCAGATGCCTTTCTAATGGTAATGAATAATGGTGAAGAATCCACCTGCACTTCTCAGCTCTTCACCTGTACTCAGCTCTTAACCCTGCACTGTGGTTGGCTTTTTTTTTTCTTAATGGAAGCAGAGTTGCATTTTAAGTTGAAAATAGTACAGCAAAAGGTCCAGTAATGGGAATCCTCATACTGTATATACAGCCTTTGTTACTAAGCATTGTCCTTTAAAATTTTATAAGATGAATGGACAATGTCTTATAAAAATAATTTTGCACAGGAAATTTGCACAGAGGCTAATAGATAAACATATGAAGTGCAGGCATGTTATCCTGCAGGATGTTTTAGCAGCAGAGATATTCTGTTGGAGTCAGATGTCATTTGTCATTTGGGTGGTGTGCATGAGGGCACACCCATGAAATGTCCACAAGGAGCAAGATGTCCCTTCACTACTCTCATGTAGTATGCCTCAATGCGTAAAAATGCCCACAAGATGCCAACGAGGAGCAAGGGTCACCAGTCTCTCAATAGCAATTTTGACTCAGAGGTGTAAAATATTTATGAATAACAAACAATTAAAAAATCACTGATGAACTGGAAAACACTTTCTAGTAATAACTGCATAGCTATTACTGTTGCTTTTCTAGATCCTAATGCTGTGTAGAAATTCTGTATATGATTTGTAAAACTTTTGAGATAAAGATGGCAAGATGACATTTTATATTTTTGTACTGTGTCAAGAGCTTTCAGGATCAAATTAACCTGATCAAAATACTTAGCGATTTTGGGTTGAAGATTTTACACATCCACATGATGGTTAATATTAATTAAATGAGGATTGTTCAATCTTTTCATTTCACTTTTATATAATTTTTAATGCATATATACATTGAAATTATTGTTTTGTAAATAAATATGCGAGATCTTACATGCACAGTCAGGTCCATAAATATTGGGACATTGACAAAATTCTAACATTTTTGGCTCTCTACACCACCACAATGGGTTTGAAATGAAATGAACAAGATGTGCTTTAACTGCAGACTGTCAGCTTTAATTTGAGGGTATTTACATCCAAATCAGGTGAACGGTGTAGGAATTACAACAGTTTGCATATGTGCCTCCCACTTGTTAAGGGACCAAAAGTTATGGGACAGAATAATAATCATAAATGAAACTTTCACTTTTTAATACTTGGTTGCAAATCCTTTGCAGTCAATTACAGCCTGAAGTCTGGAATGCATAGACATCACCAGACGCTGGGTTTCATTCCTGGTGATGCTCTGCCAGGCCTCTACTGCAACTGTCTTCAGTTCCTGCTTGTTCTTGGGGCATTTTCCCTTCAGTTTGGTCTTCAGCAAGTGAAATGCATGCTCAATCGGATTCAGGTCAGGTGATTGACTTGGCCATTGCAAAACATTCCACTTCTTTCCCTTAAAAAACTCTTTGGTTGCTTTTGCAGTCATTGTCCATCTGCACTGTGAAGCGGTGTCCAATGAGTTCTGAAGCATTTGGCTGAATATGAGCAGATAATATTGCCCAATACACTTCAGAATTCATCCTGCTGCTTTTGTCAGCAGTCACATCATCAATAATTACAAGAAAATCAGTTCCATTGGCAGCCATACATGCCCACGCCATGACACTACCACCACCATGTTTCACTGATGAGGTGGTATGCTTAGGATCATGAGCAGTTCCTTTCCTTCTCCATACTCTTCTCTTTCCATCACTCTGGTACAAGTTGATCTTGGTCTCATCTGTCCATAGGATGTTGTTCCAGAACTGTGAAGGCTTTTTTAGATGTCGTTTGGCAAACTCTAATCTGGCCTTCCTGTTTTTGAGGCTCACCAATGGTTTACATCTTGTGGTGAACCCTCTGTATTCACTCTGGTGAAGTCTTCTCTTGATTGTTGACTTTGACACAGGTACACCTACCTCCTGGAGAGTGTTCTTGATCTGGCCAACTGTTGTGAAGGGTGTTTTCTTCACCAGGGAAAGAATTCTTCGGTCATCCACCACAGTTGTTTTCCGTGGTCTTCTGGGTCTTTTGGTGTTGCTGAGCTCACCGGTGCGTTCCTTCTTTTTAGGAATGTTCCAAACAGTTGTTTTGGCCTCGCCTAATATTTTTGCTATCTCTCTGATGGGTTTGTTTTGTTTTTTCAGCCTAATGATGGCTTGCTTCACTGATAGTGACAGCTCTTTGGATCTCGTCTTGAGAGTTGACAGCAACAGATTCCAAATGCAAATAGCACACTTGAAATAAACTCTGGACCTTTTATCTGCTCATTGTAATTAGGATAATGAGGGAATAACACACACCTGGCCATGGAACAGCTGAGAAGCCAATTGTCCCATTACTTTTGGCCCCTTAACAAGCAGGAGGTACATATGCAAACTGTTGTAATTCCTACACGGTTCACCTGATTTGGATGTAAACACCCTCAAATTAAAGCTGACAGTCTGCAGTTAAAGCACATCTTGTTTGTTTCATTTCAAATCCATTGTGGTGGTGTATAGAGCCAAAAATGTTAGAATTGTGTCGATGTCCCAATATTTATGGACCTGACTGTATACCTAAAGAAATTTAAACACAAATAAAGCAGTAAGAACAGCTTTAGCCAGCTCTGAGATAACATAGAAAGAGAAATTGTGCTGGCTGCATACTGCGGCTCATCACACAAAGGATTGTTTGCAGGTCAGGAATGGCAGGATGCAATGCATTGTTGGGTGCAAAGCCCCTTTGTCAAGCCTGACAGAGGCTTGACGAAGGGATTGTGTGCCCAAAAACACATGGCCAGGGGCGGACTGACGGATCATGGGGCCCCTGTGTCCTTGCCCAAACTCAAAGAAGCCTATGAAAAAGGTACAAGGGGCATCTCATGGGGCCCCCTACTGACCCCGGGCACTCAGGCAGTGCCCGAGTTTCCAAATGGTCCGCCCCTGCACATGGCATCCCACCTTTCCCAACCTGCCTATAGTTCTGTGTGTGATGATCTTCAGTGCACAGCCAGCACCCTGTGCGGCTCTCCAGTTCTGCGTTATCTCAGAGCCAGCTAAATCTGTCATCTATGGATCTGGTCTGTTAAGCTGCTTTTGGCTATAACACTAAGCCCTCACAATGCATCACTATCTCACATGTAAGTTATTACTATGATTTTGTTTCAATAAAGTATCCATTTACCCATGCTTCTCCTAACACTGTTTCTCTACAACATATAACTGCCTGTGGTTGTTTTGGATCTTCCCTGATAGGCTACAAGGAGCAGCAAGAGGCATTAACCCTTTATGTTCTAGTTGTCAGTATCTTCCTCAGCATGTTGTCTATTCAGATCCAGACTGATTTACTGGATTTCTCCACCCTCTTTGGTCTTTTTGGGGTTGCATAATCTGGTGTAATAGTGCATGGTAGCCAATTAGCTTATAACTTCTGCTTGTTCAATTAAGCTATGATAAATAAAAACTGGAATCTGATTGGTTTCCATGCAGAGCTGCGCCAGAGCTCTCCAGTTTCAGTAAAGTAACCCCATTATCTATTTCCCTGCTCTGAATTTGTGCCTTTTTAAAAAAATATGTTTATTAATACACTTATGATTGGTTATTAAGAGCACCACATCAGCTATCAGGATTTTTGCACACTGCATTAAGTTTTACAGCTTTCACTCACAAACTTTTCAGGACCTGTTAAAAAAAATCTACACAGTCTGATGCTGTCATTGAATGGTGTGTTTATAATGATGCACAGTGTTTGGCTTTTACCAAACCTAAGGCTTAGTTCACATATTTGTGGGTGCTGCATTCCTCCTTCATTTGAATGGGCTGTTGTACCTTTGGGAAATGCAGGGAAAAAGTCCCTAATCCTTTTTATCTAAAATATGGTACCACACCATGCAGTTTCAAGTGCTCAAAAATGCTCCACTTTTTCCAGTGGCAACCCCACATGTCTGCAAAAGAGCAGCATGTTTTGCCTATGGTTGCCTGTGATTCTGGAAATGTGTGCAATTTACACATGTTCCCCAACCCACACCAGTGTGAACCTAGCTTAAGAGTTTAGTCTGATGCCCAAAATAAACTTCTAACTGACTTCAGAGTCTCCCGTATGCCTTTCAAAGTTAAGAGAACCTTTGCGCACGTCAAACCTTCAAACATATGCACTAGATTTGAAAACAGAGTTTCTCCTCTACATAATTGAAAATAATACAGGGTTACTTCCCCTTACTTCTTGCACAAAAACAAAATAATGAATATTTACCGCAAATCAGTGTGACTTCTGCTGTTGTCTTTCAGAGGCCAGTTCAGAAATGCGCGGCATTACCTTGGCAAGTGCCACTCTCATGTTATTTTCGCAACAAAGTCTGTTCCTTTTCTTCGTCTTTATGTCCAGCATCCTCGAAAAGGATTGCTCGCAAAGATATGTTGTAACAAACGGTATGAAAATTCATCCCCCATAGTAATTCATCCCCCATATAGTAATTCATCCCCCATATAGTAATTCATCCCCCATAGTAATTCATCCCCCATATAGTAATTCATCCCCCATAGTAATTCATCCCCCATATAGTAATTCATCCCCCATATAGTAATTCATCCCCCATAGTAATTCATCCCCCCATATAGTAATTCATCCCCCTATAGTAATTCCTTCCCCATATAGTAATTCATCCCCCATATAGTAATTCATCCCCCATAGTAATTCATCCCCCATAGTAATACATCCCCCATATAGTAATTCATCCCCCATATAGTAATTCATCCCCCATATAGTAATTCATCCCCCATATAGTAATACATCCCCCATATAGTAATTCATCCCCCCTATAGTAATTCATTCCCCATATTAATTCATCCCCCATATAGTAATTCATCCCCCCTATAGTAATTCATTCCCCATATTAATTCATCCCCCATATTAAGTCCCCAAGTCCCCCCTGTGTCAATTCACTTACCTTTGCTCCGCGCGTTCCTCTCGCTGTATTCCCGCGCTGTATTCCGGTCTTCAGGGCGGATTGTGAGAGGAGCCTAGCTCCTCTCACGTTCGTCACGCTGCCCCGCCTACACACATCCTGACAGCCAATCACTGGCTATCAGGATGTGAGTGGCAGCGAGACTGGCCAATCATTGCATTTGAGTCCCTGCCGCCCGAGAGGAGGGCTTGCCGACCACTGGGCTAAGCGATGTTGCGTGACCACCTGCAGCCAATGATGGACAAGCGGGGCATGTCATCACAAATCATATGAGTCGGGTGTGGGACACCTCCGCCGAACCCCCGAGACTGACTCACCGAACCCCTGGGGTTCGATCGAACCCAGGTTAAGAACCACTGCTCTACAGGCTCCAAAAAAGATGAACAGGGAAAGTTGGCAGTGACAAGTGAAAGTTACAAGGAAAAGCAGCTGTGTTAAATACATTTTGCTCTTCAGTTTATACAATTAAAAAATAAGGGCGTTACAAACAAAACAAAAATGCTAAAAACACTGTATAGAAAGTACCCCTGTGGCTGACAGAAACCCATGTTTAAAAAGAATAGAAAAACCTAATGTAATTAAATCCCCACCAAATGGCTTACACTCGAGAGTCCAAAAAGAGCTTAGCAATGTTAAAGCCAAACCATTGTTCCTAATTGTTATTGACACCTTACATAATGAAATAGCCCCAGTGAATTGGCAAAAAGTAAATGGGATGCCAATATTAAAAAAAAGGGTAAAGATTTATACCAAGTAACTTCCTACCAGTCAGCCTAACATCATTAGTATGTATAGAATTTGAAGGAGTGGTAAGGACCATATCCAATAATGGGATTGTATCGTTATTAGCAAAGGAACATTCTTTTCAGACTAACCTTTTAATATTCCATGGGGAAGCGAGCAGTAATTTTGATAGAGGGCCATTGGACATTAGTTGGATCCAGTTGGATTACTCAATTACTGTTCTGGGGACATCTAAATATTTTAGATTTTCTTTTATTTTCATTTTCAGTAAAACTTTTTGCTCAAGAGATAAAACTATCATTCTTCCTCTTTGCAAAGCTCTAACTCAGCCTTTTGTTTTTACCAGCAATCCTCAGGAAAAAAGTCCTTAAACTAGAGATAATACAGAGACATTCAACACAATTAATAGGGGGGTGGAGAACCACAGTAAAGAGGAACTACAAAAATTAAACACATTCTCCATGAAGAAATGGTATGGTCACAATGTACAAATATATAAATGGTAACTGCAGTTTTGGGAACAAGCCATTTAATGTTAGGTCAATGAAGAAGACACGCAGTCACACAATGAAGTTGGATAAGAAGATATTTAATCTTTAACTGTGCAAGGGGTTCTTTACTGTTATAGCGGTAAAAATGTGTAATGCTTTTCTTCAGTTAGTGTTATCTGCAGAGAGTATAGATAATGTCACAAAACAGTTTGATGTGTTTCTCAGTTAACACAATATACAAAGACATGGGAATTCTTAGCAACAACTACATTATATTGCCAAAAGTATTGGGCCCCCCTACAAATCATTGGACTCAGGTGTTCCAATCACCTCCATGGCCACAGGTGTATAAAATCAAGCACCTAGGCATGCAGACTGCTTCTACAAAGAAAAGAATGGGTTGCTCTCAGGAGCTCAGTGAATTCAAGAATCCATATGTGAAAATTCCTTGCTACTAAATATTCCACAGTCAACTGTTAGTAGTATTATAACAAATGGAAGCAATTGGGAACAACAGCAACCCAGCCACAAAGTGGTAAGCCACGTAAAATGACAGAGCAGGGTCAGTGCATGCTGAAGCACACAGTGCACAGAGGTCGCCAACTGTCTGCAGATTCAATAGCGAAAGACCTCCAAACTTCATGTGGCCTTTGGATTAGTATAACAACAGTGCATAGAGAGCTTCATGGAATGGGTTTCCATGGCCGAGCAGCTGTATCCAAGCATTACTTCACTAAGAGCAATGCAAAGCATCGGATGAAGTGGTGTCAAGCATGCCTTCTCTGTCTAGCAGTCCATTTGAAGTGTCTGGGTTTGGCAGTTGCAAGAACGGTACTTGCCTGACTGCATTGTGCCAAGTGTAAAGTTTGGTGTAGGGGGGATTATGGTGTGGGGTTAATTTTCAGCGGTTGGGCTTGGCCCCATAGTTCCAGTGAAGGGAACTCTTAAGGCATCAGCATACCAAGACATTTTGGACAATTTCATGCTCCCAACTGTGTCGGAACAGATTGGAGATGGCCCCTTCCTGTTCCAACATGACTGTGCACCAGTGCACAAAGCAAGCTCCATAAAGACATGGATGAGCAAGTTTGGGGTGGAGGAACTTGACTGGCCTGCACAGAGTCCTGACCTCAACCCGATAAAACACCTTTGAGATGAAGTAGAGCGCAGACTATGAGCCAGGTCTTCTCATCTGACATCAGTGCCTGACCTCACAAATGCACTTCTTGAAGAATGTTCAAACATTCCCATAGACACACTCCTAAACCTTGTGGACAGCCTTCCCAGAAGAGTTGAAGCTGCTATAGCTGCCAAGGGTGGGCCAACTCAACATTGAAACCTACGGACTAAGGCTGGGATGCCACAAAAGTTCATGTGTGTATAAAGACAGGCACCCCAATACTTTTGGCAATATAGTGTATGTAACTACTGTATGTATTTTTGTTCTGTTCTAACCAGGGGCGAACTGACCATTTGGAAACTCGGGCACTGCCCGAGGGCTCGGGGTCAGTAGGGGGCCCCATGAGATGCAGACCAAAAGAGAAATTTGTGAAAAGAGATTCACAGGAAAGCGGCTACATAATGGACAGAATGCGATACTCAGAAAAATTCCAAAAACTATGCTTTATTACATATTAATGATTGACACTCGGGCAATCGCCCTGGTTTACCATCACCTCAGTATGAGACAATACACACAGACCTAAAACCATTAAAATGACACCAAGACCGGTCTGGATACATATGTGCTGCCAAGGCTATGACCACCATAGTCTAAAGCATTTGCAGCACCGCACATTGGTTACACTCCCTGTTAGGAGGTATTTTCAAAAATTATACCATAGGTAAATAATATCACATGCTATACATATAGGCACATATAGTTACCACATTAGTTACACTCCCTATAGGAGGTGTTTTCAAAAATTGTACCATAAGTATATAATATCACATGCAAGCATAAAGGCAAATACAGTTACCACCTGGAGAGAAGCATAACCCTAAGCCTATAAAAGGCAATATGGGTAAAAAATTGAATGAAAAAAGGGGGGGGATAAACCCCAATAATATGATGATGGATTCATACAGTACAACCCTGTTAAGGCACATGTGGTTGGGGCCCATCTATCTGTAATATACGTAAATAGTTGCAAAGATTCTTATAGATGAAAGAGTCCTGACGAAGCTGAGTGAGATACGCCCATCGGCAAAACACGTTGACGTCATACGTCAGATACGTCACTTCCGGTCATGCGCATTGGCGATATGCACGCCAACCTACAAGGAGGCAGCCATTTTCACATGCCATGAGTCATGCAAAAGCTGTACAGGTGCCATGGAGAGGTTGGAACCCGCGAAATGTCGGCTGATGTAAGCGGCAGTTCCCTGGATCAACACAGCAGTACCTATGAAGGATATCTTTATTTTCTACTACCCATGGCACAGGTGGTGAGCAGACAGTTACAGGATTAACGAAGAATGCTTCTCGTTACTTATACTATATATACATTAGAGTGAGAGTACCCAGAGTGACTATTTGCATCCATCTCTCCATCAAGACATCAACAGGGACTCTTTCATCTATAAGAATCTTTGCAACTATTTACGTATATATTTTACGTATCTATTTTCTTGAGGCCCAAAAATGTCAGAACAGTACAGATATCCCACAAATGACTCATTTTTGCAAAATAGACAGTCCAATGTATTTCATAAGAGGCATAGCAAGTTTTTTGAAGTTGTAATTTTTTTTCTCATAATTTTTCGGAAAATGAAGAAATTACAAAAATTTTCACCAATTTTTTTTACATACTGTCACCAGTGCAGTACAGTGTCATCATATAATTTATAATTTTATGATTATTTTTTATTAATATTTTTCTTTTTTTTAAGATTTTCTTTTCAGAATACACTATGACCAAAGTATAATGTTACCATAGTAACATTGTACTACTTTGGGGAAGTGATCAGAATTTTTTTGCTGTAAGCAAGCATTTAACTGAATTAAATTGATTCATTCAGGTTTTTTTGTTGCGATTAGCTGTAATTGGCCACGGCTAATCACATGACACAGATGTGCTGTGAATAGCCCAGCCTGACCATTCACAGCAAGACACACTTGTATACAATGAATGGCATGAAAGGAAACCATCCATTGTTTACAACTGTCATGTGACATGCTGTGATTGGTCACAACAGGTCACATGATACTGGCAAAGGGGCTGGTACACAGATCTGTCATCGGCCGTGTCCGAGATAAACAGTTGGTGACAGATCGCCGCAGCAAGGCGTGATCCATGAAGGACGTCATATGACGCCTTCCCGGTTTGACGAGAGTCCCGCCCAGCCATAATTTTACTATTGGCCAGGTGGGTGGATAAACTTGTAACCTGTAGAAATTTTTAAATCGTCATCCATGGAGATTTTGAAGTACCATAGCTTGGCACAATTCCATGAGAGTATGCAATTTTAAAGCATGACATATTGGCTAGCTATTTATTCAACGTAACACCGTCTTTCATATTTTATGCAAAAATTTAGTTATATATTGTGTTTTTTGTTTTTTTTATTCAGTAAAGTGTAAAAATCGCTGAGCAAATACCGTGTGACATAAAAAATTGCAGTGACCACTATTTTATTTTTTATGACCTCTGCTACAAAACATATATAATGTTTGGGGTTTATAAGTAATTTTCTAGCAAAAAAACATTGATTTGTACATATATGGGACATGTGTCAGAATCGGCCTGGTATTAAGGTGGTTAAAAGAGAAGTATTGATTTTTTTTTTTAAATCATATTTACCTAGGTGGATGCAGCATTGATCTGATCCTGCATCTGTCCCCTGCCAGCTCTAAGGCTGAGAACTGAGTGAACAAACATCACTGATTGCAAAGTTCTCCCCCCCTTTCTGAGTAGAGAGGCGGGACTCCCCCCCCCCCAGCATTCACTGGAGCGCTGGTCTGTGGAGGGAAAGGGGAGACTGGCCAAGGCTCTCAGCGGCTCACTGAAAGGCTGCCAGGTGCCAGTCCAGGCTCTTGGGTGCACCTTAACCATATGGTTACAATCTTTCCCCAGTCTGTACCGGCTCTGTGACCTCAGCCAACAGCAGGCTTTAGCCCGCTGTCTGCTGAAAATGGGTCACAGGAGTACAGAATGAACCACACTTCTGTGATCTATAGGAGAAGTACAGCCAAATGAGCTTTCACTGTTTTTCTCTTTTAAGCAGTCCTATCAGCCCCACCTGTCTGAACTGCAAAACACCTTTTCACATGATCAGGGCAGCTAAAATAGATTACAAGAAACCTATTGCTACAAAAAAGTAAATAAAGTTCTTACGTTTTTTACATTTTTATCCAATATTACACCTGGTCTGATAAGTTTGCTTTTTGTAGCTGGGACATACAGTTGTGTTCAAAATAATAGCAGTGTGTTGAAAAAAAATGAATAAAGCTCAAAATCCTTCTAATAGCTTTTATTTCCATACACACAAATGCATTAGGAACACTACACATTCTATTCCAAATCAAAACATGAAGAAAAATAGATCAAATTTGTGTTGTTCCTCTAAAAAAATTGAAGAAAAGTGAATATTAGACTGTTCAAAAAAATAGCAGTGTTTGTATTCTTTACAAACTCAAACATTCACTATATAAACTGAAAAATGTTTGAAGATTTTGCTTTCCTTTGAATCACTTAATTAATATTTAGTTGTATAAGCACTGTTTCTGACAACTGCTGTACATCTGTGTTGCATGGAGTCAACCAACTTCTGGCACCTGTGAACAGGTATTCCAGCCCAGGATGATTGGACTACATTTCACAGTTCTTCTCTATTTCTTGGTTTTGCCTCAGAAACTGCATTTTTGATGTCACCCCACAAGTTTTCTATTGGATTAAGATCCGGGGATTGGGCTGGCCACTCCATAACGTCAATCTTGTTGGTCTGGAACCAAGATGTTGCACGTTTACTGGTGTGTTTGGGGTCGTTGTCCTGTTGGAACACCCATTTCAAGGGCATTTCCTCTTCAGCATAAGGCAGCATGACCTCTTCAAGTATTCTGATGTATTCAAACTGATCCATGATCCCTGGTATGCGATAAATAGGCCCAACACCGTAGTATGAGAAACATCCCCATATCATGATGCTTGCACAACCATGCTTCACTGTCTTCACAGTGTACTGTGGCTTGAATTCAGTGTTTGGGGGTCGTCTGACAAACTGTTTCCGGCCACTAGACCCAAAAAGAACAATCTTACTTTCATCAGTCCACAAAATGTTGTGCCATTTCTCTTTAGGCCAGTCAATGTGCTCTTTGGCAAATTGTAACCTCTACAGCACGTCTTTTTTTCAACAGTGGGACTTTGCGGGGGCTTCTTGCAGATAGCTTGGCTTCACATAGGCATCTTCTAATTGTAACAGTACTCAAAGGTAACTTTAGACCTTCTTTGATCTTCCTAGAGCTGATTGTTGGCTGAGTCCTTGCCATTTTGGCTGTTCTTCTATCCATTCGAATGGTAGTTTTTCTCTTTTTTGTTCCACGTCTTTCAGGTTTTGGTTGCCATTTTAAAGCATTTGCGATCATTTTAGCTGAGCAACCTATCATTTTCTGCACTTCTTTATATGTTTTCCCCTCTCCAATCAACTTTTTAATCAAGGTACGCTGTTCTTCTGAACAATGTCTGGACGACCCATTTTCCTCAGAATTTCAGAGAGAAATGCACTGTAACCAGCATGTACAACATTTGCTGCCTTCCTTCCTTAAATAAGGGCAATAATTGCCACCTGTTTTTCAAAGAATGAATGACCTCACTAATAGAACTCCACACTGCTATTATTTTGAACATGCCCCTTTCAATTAGTGATTCAATTACACAGAATCAGCAGCATGCATGTCATGACTGTTGGGTCTGTTGGATTTCTATTACTCTACTACACCTGCTAGAAAATTATTTGCCATGTAGAAATATCATTTCTACCAAAAACAGTGATTGATCAGGTTAGTGATGTCTGACTGCTATTATTTTGAACACAACTGTATGTACTGAAGGGGCAGATCTGTACTGGGGGAAGAAAATCTGTACTGGGTGCAGAGCTGTACTGAGCTTACAGTTTTTTTAAGTGGTGGTAGTAAATCCAAAAGCAAACATTTATTATATTGCAGCTTACCAATTCTTAGATGGGATGGCTGTGTGGGTTTCCATTTTCAAGCTTTTTTCTCTTGTACCTGTTATCTGGTCAGTAAGTATAAGCTGTGCTGCATATGTAGCAGTTAGAGTGTTGAGACAAACCATTTAACACTGTCAAGACTGCTTACAATGGTCAAATGTTTTAAACGTAAAATCTGTATTCAAAAAAGAAAACTATTGCAGTAGCTGCATATAAAGTGTTAGTTGAAGTTTACTTTCAATCTGAAAATATTGTCTCTATAGTGCCTGAAAAAATATACCAAAAGTATTTTGGAAATGAACCACCTACTGCACCTAGTCTGAAACTGGTTAGATATTTTAAAGACCCTAAACCTGTGCTTGATTGCTTGTCAGTGACTTTCTGAAATTCTAGAATGTAAAGAAAGGAGCTGATATACTGAACAGAGATATTTTGCTCCAATATATAACAGATTCAGTTGTGCCTATGTTATCAATGTCCAAAGTATCACTAAGCAACACCTCTGGGTTTTTACACAAAATTAAAGTGAAATCAGTGTGTCAGAAATTTAGATGCTTATAATTAGAGATGAGCGAATTGAACTTGGCGAAGTGGAATTTGTTTAGAATATTAGGAAAAATTTGATTCACGTCGAATCCGAAAATTAGCAAACTTCGGATGCACGAATCAAATTTTTCCCGATCGGCCGATTTTCATCCCTTCTACAGCCGGCAAAAAGTGTCCCTGCAGAGAGCTCCACTATTTCTGACAGTTCTCTGACAGTTCCTTCACATTTACAGTGGTTGAAACATTGTATCTATTTGTTTCCATTTAGGATACAGATGTTTTTATTCGGAAACAAATAGATACAATGTTTCAACCGCTGTAAATGTGAAGGAACTGTCAGAGAACTGTCAGAAATAGCGGAGCTCTCTGCAGATACACTTTTTGCTGTACTGAAATTCTTCTTATTTTCATCCTACTTCTTCTTCTTCTTCTTCTTCTTTTTCATCCTCATCCTCTTCTTCTTCTTCTTCTTCTTCATCCTCATCCTCTTCTTCTTCTTCTTCTTCTTCTTCATCCTCATCCTCTTCCTCTTCTTCTTCTTCTTCTTCTTCTTCTTCATCCTCATCCTCTTCTTCACCCTCATTCTCTTCTTCATCCTCATCCTCTTCTTCTTCTTCATCCTCATCCTCCTCTTCTTCTTCTTCTTCTTCATCCTCATCCTCCTCCTCTTCTTCTTCTTCTTCTTCATCATCCTCATCCTCTTCTTCTTCTTCTTCCTCACCATCATCCTCTTCTTCTTCTTCATCCTCATCCTCTTCTTCATCCTCATCCTCTTCTTCTTCTTCTTCTTCTTCATCCTCATCCTCTTCTTCTTCTTCTTCTTCTTCTTCATCCTCATCCTCATCCTCTTCTTCTTCTTCTTCTTCTTCTTCATCCTCATCTTCTTCTTCTTCTTCTTCATCCTCATCCTCTTCTTCTTCTTCATCCTCATCTTCTTCTTCTTCTTCTTCTTCATACTCATCCTCTTCTTCTTCTTCATCCTCATCTTCTTCTTCTTCTTCATCCTCATCTTCTTCTTCTTCTTCTTCATCCTCATCTTCTTCTTCTTCTTCATCTTCTTCTTCTTCATCATCTTCTTCTTCATCATCTTCTTCTTCATCATCTTCTTCATCATCATCTTCTTCATCATCTTCTTCTTCATCTTCTTCTTCTTCATCTCTTCTTCTTCTTCATCTCTTCTTCTTCTTCATCTTCTTCATCTTCTTCATCTTCTTCTTCTTCTTCTTCATCATCTTCTTCTTCTTCATCTTCTTCTTCATCTTCTTCTTCATCTTCTTCTTCTTCTTCATCTTCTTCTTCATCTTCTTCGTCGTGCCCCGTGACTGCCCAAATGAGTGAAGTGTGCGGTGATTCTAAGATCGACGGCACTCATCTGCATGTCATACTGACTGACAGTATTATTTCTCTTCCCCAGCAGACTCCAAGGGCATTTAAATTAAAGGTACAGTGTTCTGCACTAATATAAAGGCTCTCTGAAGCCTAGAAACCCTTTTAATAAGTTAAATTCGCAGCGAATCAAATTTATTCCGCAAATTCGGCGAATCAGCCGAATCGAATTTTTGAATAATTCGCTCATCTCTACTTATAATTCTCTGAAAGAGCAGCTGAAATGTCCTCTTTCCATTCTCTGTAAGAGAAGCTGTTTCCCAAGAAATTAGGAGATTACTAGAACAAACTGTGATTGGAAAAAAAAAAAGATGAATATTTCCTATCATGGCAATGAAGAAACGGGCAGTATTAGATGGTGTGTTGACCTTTGTGAAGAAAAAGCTGCTGTTTTTTTTAGTTACGCCTTACCATATATTGAGAAAGTATTTTCAGAACTCAAGGAGTTAAATATTTAACCCTGGATTTTCAAAGTGCATATCATGATTTTTTTCTGGGTAAGGAAATTAGGGGGGGGTAATTAGCCACTAGAATTGCTGTTACATGAAAGCCGATCGTAGGCTGAAAAACAATGATACCTGGAAGATGCCTGCAGCTCCAAAGATCCAATGTTGGAAGGGAGCACAGAGGTCACTTCAAAAGACACAAATCTTTGGAGACTCTTTATAACTGAGATCTGATTTACTTCCACAATTGCACAAAGGATCTTTTTTTCACTCATCATGGTTCATGGTGAGTGATACATCTAGCTGGTGATACTGTCCTGAGAGGTCTTGAGTATTGATCATTAACATGAGAAGAGATCCACAGAAGGAGTACTGAGGATACTTACCGTTACTGGAGAAAGATCTAGGAATGATCTTGGAGGCTTAGTGGCCCTTTGGGTCGCAGATTGAAGGTGAGGGGGCATTTTAGACACATGAGGAGTGTGCTGACACCATCACAGAAAATAATTACTTTGCATGAGCTATTTTTGCGTGGAGCACAAATTTAGAGAATTTATGAACTTTTATTTATTAATGGAAAGTTATTTTAAATCATTTATTTGTATTTAAGTTGGTCACTTTATTGTGTTCACTGATCACGTTTTTAATGTGTGGTTCATCTATGGGGGGTTAGTTTATAGGATTATTAAGGCACAGGTCCTGAAGTTTATACCAGGACCGCTGGTCACTTATTAATTGATCACATGGATTTGTGGCACTTTGTTTACTCATTTATTAATTATATTCAGTGGGTTAATATTTTATTTAGTCACATGTGTAGATTATTTATTTGAATATTTTTATGATTTGACGTTGGGGTAATATTATAGTAGTGCTGCACTGTATGATTTGTTTAGTTTGGTTCACTGTATAAGGTATCAGTTTAGAGTGTGAGTGGCTTTCATCTCTAGGTACTCCATATAGCGGAGGAGGAATTTGTATAATTTACCACATTATACTCTCATATTTATGCCTGGCCATGGCAGCAGAGAACACGGGCATATGGTGAATCGCATCTGTGGACCAATACAACCGCAATTAATTTTTTTTAGTAATGAGGGTTAGGTCTAAAAAAAATTTAAATTTAAATTCGGAAACCGTAATGAGTTTCCATGCGAATGGTCTGGCAAGGTTTGAATTTGGGTTGGTAGCGATAAATTGTTGTGCATATAAATTGCTTTGATCCACAATCAATGCATACAGATCTTCCGTGAAAAACAGCTCCAAAAAATCAAGGGGAGTAGTTACATTTGCTGTTTCCACCTGAATTCCGGGTTGGGCAGTGAATGGGGGAAGTACGGGTGCTGCAGAATTTGTGGGCTGCCAATTGGAATTTGCAAGCACATCCAGAAGGATACTAGGGGTTCTACGGGTCTGTGTGTGAATTCTTGGTGGTTGCGGGACAATACTTGTTCTTGTCACTGCACCAGCTTGTACTACACTTATGGGACTCGCCATGTCACCAAGTCATACTGCAATGCTGGTATGTGAAAGACCAGGATGTACTAAGTCGCAGGTGCTCGCCAATTCACCAAAAGGTAGCGCGGCACTAGTATTGGCACTCTCCTGCATATGAGAGTCATCAAAATTTACCGGCAAGTGCTAACAGAGATCAGGCCCGATTCTGCCAACACTGCGGTTTTGTGTACAATGTAACAAGTGATAGTGACCTACTGACACTGCACTTGCTGAGGGAGAAGGGGGGGGTAAGCGTAGGGGTTAAACGCAGGTGCTGGCAGGGTTCCGGGACTGATCCCGCTAAAGCTGCGTTTTTGGGGACGCTATACTAATGTGAACGCTGGTATAGAGCTGATCTGATCAAAGATATTGATCCATTCAGACACTATACTAGCTATAGAAGTTTATTGTGTATGAGTGTCTTCCTGGCAATCAAGGGGTTAAATGTGATTACTGGTGTACTGAAGGGCAATCTGACGCTATCTGGGAGGGGAGTGAAATCCACAGAAATGTAAATTACGTGTATATATGTGATTTTGTGCACCTGTGTATTTCTGCTATAGGGCGGTCAGGAAGAGGTTACATAAGCGGTTTGTGTTATGGTACTGTGTCACTTTAACTGACAATTGCACGGTCATGCAACGCTGCACCAAAATGAAATTTACGTCCTTTTTTCCCCCATGAATTGGGCTTTTTTGGTGGTATTTGATTGCCTGTGCGGTTTTTATTTTTTGCGCTATAAAAAAAGACCGACAATTTTGAGAAAAAAAAACAATATTTTTGATGTTTTGCTAAAAAACATGTCCAGTAAAAAAATCAAATTTCATCATAAATTTAGGCCAAAATGTATTCTGTGACATGTCTTTGCTAAATAAAAATCCCAATACATGTAAATAATTGGAAAGTTATAGCGTTTACAAATGGCGGTATAGGTGCTGGATTTTTTGTATACTAATAATAGTGGTGATCAGCGACTTATGGCAGTGATCAGCAACTTATGGCGGGACTGTGGGACTGTGGCAAACATTCTGACACTGGGGGGAACTGACTTGGGGTCACTGACATCCCAAGTGACACCAATACAGTGATTAGTGCAAAAAAAAAAACACTGACACTGTACTAATGGCACTGGGGAGGCAATGAAAGGGTTAACTGTGCTAGGGGAGTGTTTTACTAGGGGGCAGGGGTGTGTTCTTCATTGTTACATACTGTTCCGGAAGGCTGTATTCAGTGATCCGGAACAGTGTGTTGAAAACTGACAGGGAGGAGAGTTCCATTGAAAGCAATGCAGCCTTCCTCCCCGTCAGTGTTTGCTGGCAATCGCCGGGCTCTGGCGACTAATCACCAGCCAGCACCCAGTGATTGACACCCAGTGGTGCTGCGGGTAGGGCAGTCACGCGCCTCGCGCGGGTTCCCTACCCCAAAATGCAGGATCTCATTTATATACGTGATCCTGCGCACAGGGGCCACCTTATAGCAGTATACGTACTGCGGGCGGTCCCCTAGTGGTTAAATATTGATTTAGAAATCCTCAGCTGTTTTGTTTGTTTGTGTAGCACTATATCATAAGAGGGACTACTGAATGATCCTGAGCATATGAAAGCTGTTATACAAGCACCTGCTTCATTTGTCTTTCAGACCTCATGTGCTTTCTTAAGTCTTACATTGTGGTATTCCAAATTCATTTCCAACTGTGCATTAGTTGAGGAGCATTCAAGATCATTACTATGTGGAAATGCAAGCATGGTCTGGTCAAAGACCCCCCCCAGAACAGATTTGAAACAGTTAAGCAGTTTTCTGTGAGCAACCCACCACTAGAACTATTTGATCCTTCACTACCTACAATCATTGCTACACATTCTTCAGATTGTAGCCTTGTCTTTATATAGTGCCATGCAAACCAGGTAGAGCCATGGCTTGGCATTGGCATTCAGAACCCTGAGAAGCAAAACAAATGCATAAAGCAAGCTACTGTAGAAAAATTAGCCCTACCATGTGTTTGAAAAGTGGAAAACATGTCTGTGGGGTTAATAGTCAGCAAAGCTACTTAATTTTAATTACACACAGTTACCCTTATCTGCAGCTCCTAGTATAAAGGATGAGGATGCTGAAGTTGTTTCATTTACCAATATAGATGCAAGTAAGGCATTTGTTTTGCATGCCCCAAGTACTAACTGTCATTCGTTCATGACAAACCTGCAGTCACACACATTGCCACTCCAGCCAGTGCCATTTTTTTAATCTACTTGGGAGAAACTTGCTTTCAATGCTGTAGATGTTTTTACAGAGGCACCTGTGGATTGATGATTGGCTATAACGTTAATGGATTATTACATAAAAATGGTCAGAAATTTAATTTGCCTCCAACATCTGCTACTGTAATTACATTTCTCTCCACAGACTTTAGCAGAGAAAGAAACCCAAAATAACTAGTGTCTAACAAGGGACCACAAATTATTTCACCTAAGAGATAAAAATATTGTGCATAAGAAATCCTCAGTTATTATCTCAAAGGAAGTTAAGAAATTGAAATATTCAATAGAAGCCTTTTAACATTAAAGTTTTATCTTTGAACCATGGTTTGTACATAGGAATCTATAGAAAGCCTATATTGCTCCACATAACTTGCAATGTGCAATTATGGAACATATTCCCTTTTACTGGTATTCTAGTCACCTTTTTTCTTTTGTATTAATATATACTATGCTTCAGGGACGGTACTGACTTAGTCAATTGGCATATTTCTAGGGTTTAAACCATTTTACCTCTTTATTAGCCATAAAAACTGACAGGAGTTCTGATTCTTCTCCACTGTATCCATCCCACTGGATTTCATATGAGATAAAATACTCCATGGCTTCATGAGATAAATATCGCATGCTGTATTTTAAAAGCGTTTTTAGTGATTGCCAAAAGAATTTGAAAATTGCTGTGAATGGAGTCCAGTATTTTTTGGGAGGCACAGTGATTCTTTTGAAGACTTAATTTTTTTTTGTCAAAAGTTTTTGGAAAATGTGGAAAGAAAATGAAAATGTATTTTGTACACAAAGTTATCAATTAATAGGATATGTTGAACATACAGCATAGTCATACTTAGAATTACACCCCAAAACACACTTTTTTTTACACAAAGTTATCAATTAAGTAAGATATTTCTCACAAAATGCATGGGCATACTTGGAATTACTACCCAAAACACATTTCTATAAAGTATGGCAATACCGCATGTGTGAGACGTTTTTGCTATTTGGACTAATCATGTACCAGACATTGTATATTGTTTATCACACAAATCAACCGCTTGTATAGAGATCAATGTACTGTAATGGTCAACTCTGTGTGAGTGGTCAGGGAATAAAGCTTAGTGTAATCTATAGTAGTTCCTTTTCCTATAAGCCAAGCAAGACTAGCCTACTGCTATGTGGTTTCCCCCAGGAATGCCATGTTGACTGGCCAGGAAGTACTGGAGGCTGAAGAAAGAATGAACAAATAGTTCCTGTAGCTCCAGGAGTGTGGCCATCTACAGTGGATGGCTGGGACTGGTGTCTTACAGGAAAATAGATGGTCAGATATGCAGATGGGTCAGTTCATGAGGCAGGCAGAGACATGGTCAGGAAACCGGCTGAGGGTTGGTCCAGGCAGCAGACAGAAAAATGGCAGGCAGAGGTAACACTGCTCTGGTGTGTGGTGATCAGGGATACTGTTGCTAGCTACACTGGTCTGCTGACACTGGGACTTGTGTAGTGGTGATCAGGAACATTGTTGCTGGCTTACTCTGGTCTGGTGACACTGGGGACTATTGTGGCATCAATAAGGAACACTGCTGCTGACTAACACTTATCTGGTGACACAGCTACTGGTGTGGAAGCAATTAGGAACACTGCTGCTGACTTACACTGAGCTGATGACATGGCGACTGGTGTGGTCACAATCAGGGACACAGTTGCTGGCGTACACTGGTCTGGTGACACTAGGACTGGTGTAGACTCCAATGAAAAAAAGAGACATCCAAGAAGCACTGGTAATTTGATGTGAGTTTAACCAAGGTTGTGAGAGGGCAAAAAATATTTGAAGAGGCCACTTCCTCAGGTTAGGCTGCTCACAATAGGCAAGGCTACCCTACTGTGTGCACTTCAGCTGGTTACCAGGAAAAAGTGTGCATTTTTCACAGGAGTGCCAGACCAAAAGATAAAAGTCCAAATTAATTTACTGATGTTATGTTAAAAGACAGCCAATGCACTTTAGAGGGTCAAAAGAACTCCCCCTTCATCAGGGCTACAATAAAACATTATACATTGTAAAAATATTTGTGACTGATAAAATTGTGAACCTAACAATCATAAAACATAACATACATAGACATGTACATGCACATGTGTGCATCCAAAAATATCTGCATATTCACAAACATGCATAAATGCAATTAAATGAGGATGAATAGATGAGGGAATATCAGATATTAAGTGATACGGTGCAATTGATTTATTTTCAAAATTAATTATATCAAATTCATGATGACTGTATAAGCAATCATTTTTTACTCTGCTCAGCTGCATACAGACATTGAGTGCTGCTATGACTGATGTGATTGGTCACAGTGGTCACATGGTACAAGGTCAGTGGGATTAGCACTGTACCATGTGTTTGCTGTGATCAATTACAGAGGTCACAGTAGTAAACAATTGCATCATGAATGAAAGCCATTGTTAATTACTGGATATAAGGAATTAAACAGTGCTTCCCGACACCCTGCTGTTTTTTCCTTATATCCAGTTATATACTGCTTTGGGTTTCAAGAGAGAAAATAGCTGCTTCTCCCTTTTTCTTCTTTTTTTCAGGGATAGCACCCTGTATATGACCGGTAGCGCTGTCTATAGAAAGTATTTCTGATTGTTAATTACTGTTACTGTGATCACTTTATTGGTCTCAGCAATCACATGGTACAGAGCCAATCACAGCACCCCTGTATCATGATCTGTGATCTGCTGTGTCCAATGGACACATCAGTCAATTATTGTGCTACAGCACAGCCCTGGGGCTGAACCTGAGCACCCAAAATGAGAGGACATACCAGTACATCTTCCCAGAAAGGGGATTGTCTTGCCTAATTGAATATGATGTACAGTGGCAGCAAGAGAAGCAGTTAATGGTATGTCTGTGTAAATTCTTTCTTTTTTTGTAATTTTTTATCCTTGTAAGAAAGTAAGATCCTTGACTACATTTCTTTATTGGATGAGGCACTCAGCATTACTGGAAGTAAAGCTATATGATCCTGTAGTATTTACAGTAAGGGCCCTTTTGTGTATGTGACACATTTTTATGGATTAATATGACTACACATTTTGCAATGTTTGTTTTTGCAGGGCTTTGTTCCAACTACAGCAACACACAGTGGATGAGATCTCTTTTTGAAATCTACAGCATTCTTGTACTTTTTTTCCATGTTTCTCTCTATTTACTTACTGTACACTTACTTATTCACCTTAATTCTATCCATGCCTAACCTTTTAACTCCTGTATGTTTGGCACTTGATTGTCCTGTACAGTAAAGTTTGCCAGTGTTATCCACTGGTGAGTGCAGCAAACCTCTAACCCTACTTTTAAGATTTGTTAAAATAGGTTTTTATTCAGGCATGCTTCAGTTGAGTACTTATTTCCTTAGAACACCCCAAAACTTTAGATGCAATTAGATCATACATTTTTATATAAGAGTGTGCCAAATCATATCACTTCTTTTTATTGGCTGCTGCTAAGAGTGCTTTAAGACTTTGAATACATCTAAGGCATTACAGAGGCCCACCAACTACAGAAAATATCCATTTAAAAATCAAAATTTTGAGACTGCCATGGCAAGGAGCACAAATGTGTTGTAAACTTGTCTCGCTAGCAAATTAGTTGGTAGAGATCTTGGCTTACATAAAAATATTTGGTCATTGTTTTTTATTATGTTTATTGGTAGAATAAATGTAATGTATATTTGTTTCTTAATTGATTACATATGATATTTAATACTTCTTTCTTAGTATTATAAATCTGTTTTCTCATATACTCATTCTAAAAAAGATTCATTTATTAAGCATATTAGCTATATCTATGTTGTGCTTTATAATCTAATGAACACTAGAGCAGAAATGATGGAAAAATAGAACCAGAATAAAAAAAAAAAAAAGGAAAAGATGAAAATAAAATGTTTCTCATAGAGAATATTTTACATGAATGTTCTTTTTTTGCTTCGAGCCATTAAAACACATCCTTCACTTCTTAGTGTTTTCATCCCTTTTTCATAATGGAATTAAACTTTAATTTGGTTGGCAGGCAGCAGAACATGCACAATAGAAGACTGTAATTCATTTAATATTAATCACCACTAGACATTTACAGTAAAGCCGTAAGCTCTCTGAACTCAGAGATATTCTATCAAAATAAAATTTTGTACCACCAGGATTATACCCTAGAGAAGCCAATTATTTATTTTCAAAAAGCATTTTTCAGTGGTTACAATGTAATTGTACATGCCACTGATGATGATTAAGTGGATTCATTTAAACTATATGCAGTGACAGAAAGAGAGAGAGAGAGAGAGGAGAGAGAGAGAGAGAGAGAGCGAGAGAGAGAGGGAGAGAGAGGCAGACAGACAGACCGAGATAGATAGAAAGTGTGAAAGTGTGTGTGTGTGTGTGTGTGTAATCTGGTGCTAGATCACCTGCAATTTGGGCAAAGGGCAGGTGTATGTGAACACGTTGGGGTTGATTTACTAAAGGGTTAGTGAATGTTCACATATTAAAGTGAATCTGTGGTCATGCTGACTTCCCAGGAGAGAAAGCCAGACTGTGCAAGAGAATGAAAAAAATTATAAAAAAGAGGATTTGCTCTTTACATGATTTGATGATGGACCAGCTCACAGCTTCACTTTATTCATTTTGCAAATTGAACTTTCTCTACTGCCATAGAAAATCAACCCCAATAGCAAATGTCCATCTACAGTAAAATGATGAACAAGCACACTATCTGGTTTGATATTAAAACAAGTCTACTGACATTACTATCAAACAGTTAGACATTGGTATCAAAAGTGAGACACTTCAAATAAATACAGTAACTAAAAAAACATAATCTATAATTACGACATTGCATTTAAAAAAAACAAACAAACAAACTTTTTATTATATACAGCCTTATATGTCAATGTGGCATGAGACTATGGCATCAGCTGAAACCAGAGATACAAAGAACATAAACTACAATGTATAGATCATAGGAAGTAGGAAGGTTGTCATGAATAGAGCAAGCTCAATAAATAAACAGGTGTTATCACAAAAAACTATTACAGCTCATACTAGACCATATACATGCAGCTTAATACTGCATCAGAAGATAACCCGGGAGGGAAAAAGGATGGGGGAGGGGGGAACACATAAGGGAGTACAAAATAAATCCAACATGAAAGGGTAGCTAACATATTAAGGGAATTGAATTAGCTATCCAGGGGCTTGAGATGACAACTCTGGGCTAAACTGAGAGCTATCCCCTAAGTCCCAAATTGTTGTAAATTGAGGTAAAAAATAATTCACCAGGGCAGTGAGATATTCCATGCTGCATATCTCAGCTATAGTATGCAGTAATTTGGAATGAGTTGGGTATAACCATAGGTATAACCCACTTGGCAACTAGCAGGACAAATGCAATCAGCTTCTTAGCATGTTTGGAGATACCTGGACAGGTGCACCCAATAAATTGTGAACTGGGTCTACAGGGAGAACAGTCCCAAAGAGGCTTTGAAGAAGGGACTGGACCAAAGCCCAGAAGGGTTAAATAAGAGTGCATTCCCAAAATAGTAGTGGGTGACAACATCTTGATGGCATCTCCAACACAGCTGTGAGATGGACGGGTTGTGATTATGGATAACCTCTGGGGTTTTGTACCAGAAGGGTAAGATTGTATAAGCTATCTCTCTCTGCACCACGCATCTCGAGGCCTTAGAAATAGAGTCCCATATTATTTTCTATTTCAGGAGAGAAAGAGGGCATTGTAGCATATGTCACCATTTATGCATATAGGAAGGACAGGACACAGTGAGCAAGGTGGCTTCATGGAAGATTTTATAAATTGATAATATTAGTTGTAGTTGATTTGAGCCTTAGGCACATACAAGACATTAAAGACAGTAGGTTTATCCCAAGCTAGGGAAGGAGACTTAGAGAAGAAATAATGTTTAATTTGAAGATATGAAAAAAAATTGTTTAGGGACTTAAAATTTGCTTTAGATCTAAGCAAAAGAATACAGTTTGCAAGATAGGATGTACTATATGGCTAAGCTGAAAAATACCTGCTTGTGACTATGGATACATTTAAAGAGGAGAGCATGGGGAAGAGAGAAAGCATTTCTGAGAGCTTGTTATGCAAATAGAGTAAACAGCATCAGAGTTAAGCATAAGCCCCATAATTGAATAATAGATGTACTGAGGTTTGACCAAAGCATGGAACAGGTATGCACAGGGCAGAGAATACTCATTTAAATTTCTGACCATCTATTGGATGCATATCAAGCTGCTCATGAGGTAACTGCCCTGAGGTGAGTGGCGTAATAATACTTAAAAATATCTGGAGCTCCTAAGCCTCCTTGGGATGGAAGGGAAACTACCAAAAAGCTGGTGATGCGGTGTGATTTGTTATGCAAAATAAAGTTTAGAAAGGATCTCTGAAGGGCTTTGAGCTGAGCCATCAGGATAGAAACTGGTAAAGTCTCAAAAAGGCAGAGACGTGTGGAAAATATAGACATCTTTAAGGGAATATGAACACTAATGGTAGGGAAAGTTCTACTGTAAGGTGGTAAGTGGGGAGGATATGGAGAGGTAGAGCTTCTGTTTTGGTTGTAATGACCTAATAGCCCGCAAGTGAACTAAAGCACATCAGTAGGTCAAGAAGATTGGGAAGAGACACATGTGGATTGGTCAGAGTGAGAACGAATGGCTTCAGCAAGAGGTTCTAAACATAAAATAAAAAGTAAAAGGGCTAGGGGGCAACCTTGCCGGTGCCATTGCTCAGGGAGAATGATTGCAACAGAATAGAAGACAGCTGAGAGGGTGCTTGCTTCGGCAGCACATATACTAAAATTGGAACGATACAGAGAAGATTAGCATGGCCCCTGCGCAAGGATGACATGCAAATTTTTGAAGCGTTCCATATTTCTTTGCAGATTAAAGGATTTCTTGGCACTGGTCTAAAGACGTGGCTGGAAATAGACTCTAAGATATGGCATACCATTACTAATCCCATTAGACTGAAAAAGGGAATCTCCTGGTTCTATCAATTTCTACATCATGATAATGACCTATCCACGCTAAGTTGTGTAGGAAAGTGGGAAAGGGATCTTCAAAGATCCTTCACACGAGATGAATGGGAGAATGCCATGGGTAGCAATTTGAGCATTACTAACTGTACCAGCCACTGGGAATGTTCCCTAAAATTACTGCATCGAAGTTACTTTACCCCATATAAGTTATCTAAAATGTACACCAATGTTTCTCCACTGTGTTGGAGGAATTGTGGCGGTGAAGGAAACATTCTCCATATTATGTGGAAGTGTCCTTGCCTACAGCTGTTTTGGCAAGAGGTCTTTGCTCTTATTTCCAGGGTATCGGGCACAACATCCATTCCAACACCGGGCTTAGCCCTACTTAATATCACTTTGAACCTTTTCCCGGGTAATTATAGAACCATAATAGGTCATATCCTTATTGCCGCTAGACTGGCTATTACCACTAAATGGAAATCAACCAATATTCCTTCTATTTTAGAAGTGAATCACAGAGTACAGACACATTATGTATGTGAGAGAGCCTTAGCAGTTATCCATCAATCTATGGGAAAATTTGAAACAAAGTAATCCCGATGGAACGAGAAATTTTCGTCAAACAACAGAATTGTTTAGAATTGAGTGAGAGACGGTCCTAGATATTAAGATGCGAGCTCTGTTATCTTCTCCCCCTTAGGGTTGCTTTGGTTCACACTTTCTTCTTTTTTCTCTTACCTCCTGGTACCTTATTTGTTTGGTTCTTCTCCTTTCCTTCTTGTTTGTTATACTAATATCCTCAAGAGGTTTGGTACAGATGGGCCCGTACATCTGGATTTACTATGATTAATGTTAAGTGAACTACTATGCAAGTACAATATGTTATATGTGTAACCATTTGGATTGGAAATGTAACCTCCATCTATTGCAATTTACAGTTGATGTATATTTTGTTCATGGCCAGTGGCCTTCCTATATCTGCTATAGAAACATTAAGACTGTATTTGGGATGTAGTGTTGAGCAAGGTATGTGTGTACCCAATTTCTAACCTGGACCTTGTATTTTTGTACTTTTATACAAAATTCTAATAAAAAAGATATGAAAAGAAGACAGCTGAGAGGAAGGTCAGGAATACGGGGCACAAAGTGCCTCAATAAAGGAGCCAGCAAATTCACAGAGGGAAAGTGTGGCAAACATAAATGGCCACATAAGTCTATCAAAAGTTTTCTAAGCATCTAGGCTCAAAAGAAAGATCAGGTGTTTAGTCTTATTTACTAAGTCAATGAGGTCAATTGTACATCTAGTGTTATCACCAACATGTCTGTTA
Source organism: Staurois parvus (assembly GCF_062004578.1). Classification (NCBI taxonomy): domain Eukaryota; kingdom Metazoa; phylum Chordata; class Amphibia; order Anura; family Ranidae; genus Staurois; species Staurois parvus. Next base: position 5,118,340 of record NW_028317994.1, on the reverse strand, counting down.
GGGAAAACTCCAGCTTGGTCTTTATGTATAAGTTTGGGAAGTTTTCTAGTGAGTCTGTTAACTAGGATTTTAGTAAATGTTTTTTAAATTAGAGTTAGGTACAGCAATAGGTCTGTAATTTATCTCTGCTCTTGGTATGACCTTAATATGGGCATGTAAAAATTAAGGGTGGGGAACCCTTCATCAGGGAGGAAAATAAGACAAGTAAATGTGGTCCTAGAGTTGGGGGGAAGGTCTTGTAGTAGCAGTATGGCAGTCTGTCCAGTCCTGGGGACCTTTGGGATGTAGGTTCTTAACTACTTCAGCTAACACTCTGGGGGTGATAATGGCATTCAATGAAAAAAGATGAGATGTAGATAGCTTAGGCAGATATAAAAAAGGAGTCAAATTTTTCTTGCGAAAAAAGATATTGAGCCGCAGAGTTTAAACAGTTGTATAATTTATGGTAAAACCCACCAAATACCTTAAACAGAGCATGAGGGCGATAAGTGCGGGGTCCCATCTGGTTGCATAAGAAAACCAGGGAAAGAGTGAAATTGGTGAAGTTTGAGGTTATTTACCAGCATCCTGTGGGATTTATTTGAATATGCTTAACATTTTTGTTGGCCCATAAGAAGGATTTGGCGATTTTACTCATATCAAGAGTTTTAATATGGATTCATAGAGAAATCACAGTGCATAAGCTAGCCACCATAGGGAAAGAAAATAATATTTTTTCTGCTTTTCACAACTGATCAGAGAAGAGAAGACTTTTGAAGGGCAGTTTTTTTCTTCAGGAGAGAACCAGTGGAAATACATTGGCCTCTAAAAAAGCTTTGTGTGCTTCCCATAGGGTGGAGACTTGTGACACCAAATTCTCATTTAATTAAAAAAAAAGACAAATATTGTGTCAATTGGTCCCTAATAACCAAATAATGTATGAAAGATTAATTGAAGCTCCAATGACAGGTCTTACGGGAAGAGGCAAAAAGCTAGATCTAATTGAACACATGCATGATCCGACCAAGTTATAGGGTTGATTTCAGAAGCAACTGTAGGTGCCAGCAATGGAGACATCACAAAGAAATTATCCAATCTGGAGTATAGTTTATGAGAATCTGAGAAAAATATAAATTGTTTGTGAGTAGGATGTTAATCCTCCATATGTCTGATTAGTTTAAGGAAGAGAGTAGACAATCGATTGACCTTAGCCGAAGTGGTAGATTGCAATAACAGATGTCTATCTTTCACAAGAGACATGGTCATGTTAAAATCACCTCCTACAATCATAAAAGGTTGTGAGAATTTTTCCATCTTTGCAAAGACCTCAGTAAAGAATTGAACCTGACCTGAATTAGGGGCATATATATTAGCCAGAGTGAGAGAACATGTCATGTAATTACAGTTCAGGAAGATAAACCTACCGTGGGGGTCCAGATAAGAGTATTTGAACCTTAAAGGAAGAGAACATTTGATCAGGATCATCACACCTGCCTTCCCAGTGGGATTAGATCAGTTTGGATGCAATGCAGCCAAAATAGAGAAGAGCCAGAAAGCTCAGAGGATACAGTCATGTTGGATGTTTTAAGAAAGAAGGTCATTGAGGTGTGGAGAGTGACGTTTGCTATTTCTGCCACACAGAGGTCCAGATCTTGCTTGGAGCAACTTATGGTCTCAGTGTTGAAAGTAGAGGTAGCAGATCTTCCTCTGGGAGATGCAGGAGGCCCAGGTGGCACAGAAAAGTTTCACTTTCCTGGAGATCACACATGGAATACTGTACCCCATCTCAAGATATGGATAGACGAAAAGGGAAGCCCCAGCGATAATTGACTCGGTGATTTGTCAGATGGGTAATTACAGGGCTGAGACTTCAGCGTTTAGCCAGAGTATTAGGTGATAAGTCACTGTAGATCTGTATCTTGTTTCCTTTAAAATCCAGCCTTGTTTTGTTGCAGGTAGCCACGGTGAGGGCTTCTTTGCTGTCATATTAATGGAAGCGTACTATGATATTCCTAGGATTGGCTCGTGTAGGGGTTTAAGTGCCAGAGATCTGTGGGCCCTGTCCATGCGCCAATCTATATCAGGAATAATAGGAGCCAAGGTGTTGGAAAGACCCAAAAGATACGGTCAAAAAGTTTCTGGTACTCTATGAATTTTCAGGTTTTGACACCACTTTCTGTTTTTATGATCCTAGTCTGCATCTGGAGCTGGAAGACCATGTGTTTTAAGGCTGCATTGACTTCCTTCAGGGCATGAACTTACTGCACAAGTTCATCAAATTTTGTTTCAAGGGTGTCAGTGAGTTCCCCCAAATGAACAATCTCACCTCTCAATTCTTGGGCAATTTTCCCCATTTCTCAGGTGCTATTATGTGTTAAATTTTGTAGCAGGGCATGCAGCTTCAGGTCCAGAACCTCTACAGTCAGTGGGGTGGTTGGCTCAGCAAGGCAGCATAGGATGATCCTACCCCCCCCCCCCCACTGCGAGAGGATCCATGGGGTCCAGTGGATCATCCTGCATACTGGAAGCAGGGGGAGGTAGGCCTAAGCAGGAAGTGATCCAGCATTGAATCAGGCTGCGATTCAGTGGGAGGAGGAGAGGCTGGTTTCTGGTGCCCAGTCTTACCCATGGGATGCCCAGTAGGAGCAGGAACAAAGATCTCTCCTCCTTCAACTTTTCCAATCCTAGGTCCACTGATGGCTGCGTGAACCCTAGGAAACATGGCTGAAACACACATGGGGGAACCAACACTCACGTGGGTGTGTAGAAGTGATCAGGTGGCTGCACAGCCATCAGCGCTTCCATCTGACAGCTAACTGTTGATTTGTCAGATTTAAACACACTCTCACAGTAGTAGTGTACCAACTAATTTACATAACTATAACAACCCATATCTGCTTTTACATGTCAAGTAAGTGATCTTTTATAGAGAATTATTGAAAATGTGTGTACTATTCTGTTATCACTAAGTGTGCCTGAAAGTGTGCTTATACGTGAAATATGCCAAGATGATTGAACCTGCCACGTTATGCAAATTATTGAAAGCCAGCATAATAATATACCTACAATAAAAATGTACTTTTCCAAAAGACGTTTTGTACCTCTTAAAGGCATAGTACTCCTTAACAGGAAAACAGAATCCAAATAACTTGTCTACTGACATTTTAAAAATTTAAACTATTTGCATTTAAAAGAGTGATGTGGATAGAAGTGCTAGATGTTTATAACTCATGAGACTGTTCTTTCTTAATCAAAAAGGACCTGAACTGTGAAAGCTGCTTCCCAAAAAAGAAAAACAGAGGATAGAGGACTAGTCACTAGTATTCCCTGGGGTTTCCCTACAGCTGATCTTTTCCCAGTTACTAACTTTCCATGCTTCTTCACCAGGGATGATTTACTAAAACTGGAGCTTGAAAATCTGGTGTAGTTCTGTACAAGAACCAATCATCTTTCAGGTTTTTTTTAATCAAAGCTAAATTGAAAAAGCTGAAGTTAGAAGCCGATTGACTATCATGCACAGCTGCACCAGATTTTGCACTTTCCAGTTCTAGTAAATCAACCTCAAGGTGTCTCTGCGTGGAGATTGCCTTCTAGGCAAAATAGCTGGGATTTGCTTCTTTATGTCAGAGCTGGCCTTCTTATGACTGGTGATTTTATGACTGTCGGGGGATGCATCATGAAAGGTAAAGGAAGCATAGATCCGCAGAATAAATGAAACAGAAGCAGATATATTTTTGCACTGCAGCTGTAAATCCAACAAGAATGACAGTGAACAGTAGTAATATCACTAAATATCACAATAAATCTCATAGGACTAGCAGTCAGCAGTGCCTTGGATGACCTCAACTTGCAGATACGTATCTATGAGCCTGTAGGCACAGGAAGCGCACTGCTCTTTTCTGGGTGGAATTCAAGTCAAAGGGTACATTTTTTAGTGTACTTATTAGACACAATTAATATTTCTAAATATTCCCTAGCAAATCTTCACTTTCTGAGTTCAGATCCACTTTAAGTAGGCTGTCCTACCAAAGATATTTTACTGTTCATAGTTTTACAAAACTTATAGTTAATTGGATTGACCATATTTGACTAAGAAAACACGAAAGCATTTATGTAACTAGAAAACCTCTGAAGCATCACCATTCCCCTCTTTCTTTTTCCAACATTGTAAGTGTCAGCCAGACATCTGCTTTAACTGAATTGTGTTATTATTGCCTAAGCTACCATTTATTCAAATCTTTTCATATATGTTGATATTCATTAGTTGAATTGTGAAGTAATAATATAATTATCATTATTTGTTTGCTCATGAAGCAGATGGTTCATAGCAGTATATAAAACTGGTCAGCACAAATGGCTGTAAACTTAAAAATGTAATGTGCTTATAACAGTTCAGTACTTAAACCAGATGCTCTAGCAATTGATTAGAGTATATTCTTGCCAGATTCTAGGAATGTACAGATCTGCTAAACATAATAACATTATTATATGATAGCATAAATGTCATAATTATATGTAATATATATTAATGTAAGATTAAAGCTAAACTGTAGGCAGATATAAAAAACACAAATTAGTGCAGATCTGAGTTCATGAATACATCATTGAATAAAGTTAATAAATACAAGAAGGGTAAGTACCTGAAACTGACTTGGTATCAGGCTGTTGCAGTCTCTTTACAGCAAAGCTGGAGCATGGGAGAAAGAAACAGCAAGAATCCAATCAGTTTATGTGGTGAAAATAAACATGTTAAAAGCAGGAGAATGTAGAGTAACACTGTGCTGCTTCTCTTTTCCCTATCCATTCACAGGCTGGGCAGGGCTATGACAGCCTGAAATTAGAAAAGAATCATGCAACCTGTCATTCAACCAGGAGACTAATGGCATGTTGGAGTTGATTTACTAAAACTGGAAAGTTCAAAATCTGGTGCAGCTGTGCATGGTAGCCAATTAGATTCTAGCTTCAGCTTGTTCATTTAAGCTTTAACAAAAAATAAATAAATTGGTTTCTATGCAGAGCTGCAGTAGATTGTGTACTCTCCAGTTTTAATAAATCAGCCCCATAGTGGTGAAAGAGAAATACTGTGGGCAACAGTTTTGAATTGAATGTGAGCATTGCAGCAAAAGTTGTTGTTGTTGTTAATCTTTTTTTTTTCTGGAGTCTTAATTTATTAATGTCACATTTTATGTAGATATAGTAATGACACCTGAATTAACATTAAACATGTTAAAAGTAATATGTGTAAAATCACCATAGGTTTCAAAATCATCTTGTAAAACAAATATGTATATTTTGAACACCAAAGTACATATGTATGGCTTTATATGAAAAAGTATCTATAGCTGCAGGGTTTTTTTAATGTTTAACATACCACAATGTGAACAGATGTGTAATTTGCTGTAAATTATTTTATGAACATAATTCTGTATAGCATGCATAAGATAGAGTATATAGTGAGGAGAGATGACTGACAGAAAATAAGCTGGTTATCTCTGTTTAACATTGATGCTTCCTAAAGGGATAGCTGTTTGCAGCTTATACAATCATAATTGGTAAAACAGAGTACACAAAAGTGTACAATGAACAAAAACTAAGGCACAGTAGTGTACATAATCTAGTTTTAGAATGACATTATGCATCGAGATGAGCTGACAGTATTGCAGGGTTAGCCAGTAGTAGTGTGCTATTACAGGTTTACAATGGTATAACTATATACAGTATTATATTTAGTGCTGTATATTGCCACTAATACTATGCAGTTTATGTGGCCGGGGAGAGTGGAGGGTAAGTCTACCTGTATTCACTGTGCTTTCATAAAACAAAACAGTTGTTTTAGGACAATAATTTTTGTGTCAGCAATACCTGTTTGGCTTCTGTTCTCCCTTTTTAATAGTTTTTTTTTTTTATATTTTGTCTTTATAAATATTTTTATTTTGTCTTTACTGATATGTAGCATTTACTTTTTTCTTTAATAATTTTTTTTACTATTGTTGTATTTCAGTGCTATTTACTTGTCTTTCATTTTGATTTTGTCATGTGTGTATGTATGTATGTATTTAGGTATTTATTTATTAATGTACAGTTTAGTCCACACAAGTACCACAGCTTCCAGTGCATCCATGCACCATATCACCACATGCAGCTGTTGCCATACCTACTAAAAAATGTATGGAATAAGCCCCACATAAACAACAGCATATCTGAGAGGTCCAAATGGAGAGGGAGAAGTGATTCACATCAGGGGCCAGCAACATCCATATCCACAGGCCAAAGCTAGGTCAAGTTGGGTGCAACATCTAGGCGCAGGACAAGTGTGCCTTATTTTCCTGGCAGTGAGCAAGCCATACACCCAGATTACAAAGGAGGAGGTTGTGGACTGGGTAACCAAGCCTCCCTCAACCTCTTCCTCTGTCTTCCAGGCACAGAGTAGCTTGAAGTCATAAGCAGCTTCTTAAGTAACCCTGTTCTGCCTCCTCATCCACAGCTACTCTGACCATTGCCCCGTTAACTGGCTTGGAGGAGTCAGATGAGTTATTTGAGCACAGTATCAGTCACTTTCCACAAAAGGTCAAAATACATAGCACAAGCACACCATGGATCTTCAAAATAGTATCTAAATGTTTACCAGAATGATCACATCACATCAGTGAAAGTGCAATTTTTTTTGGGGGGGGGGAGGAGAAGGGGGCATCCCTTCATCAGGCATGTGACATTACATGTGATCATTCTAATAAATATTTGGACACTATATGGCGTTACCAGTTTCCAGCTGTTAGTTGCTACAACACCTGGCTTCTGCCTGTCTTTTCTGGTAATGTGCAATAGGAATAATGTACATTTTCTGCAAACCATACCATACTTGAGATCTAGATACAGAGGGGTGAACAGTGAAGAAGGGTCGCAACATCAGCAAGGCAGGATGTCATCAAGGGGAAGCTCACAGAGGAGTAAGGGGAGCATATCTCCTATTACCCTAGTGGACCAAATTCAACAGGTACAGGGCACTGTTATCCCCTAGTTCAAACACCAGAGCTCAGCTGTGTGAGTCTTTTTCAACACATGTGCTGTAGACCACACCATAGTCATTTGCAGTCTCTGCCTAAGTGTAACTGTGGAAACACTGATCATCAGTCATTTGGATACCACATTCATCAAGATACACATGATTTCTCACCATGAAACTCATTGGGAGCAGCATTTGAATACTAGCCATCAGCAGGGAAAGGGCCTCACTCCTCCTCCTTCCAACTTCTCCCTTTTCACATCTATTTCTCAATAATACTCCCCCATAAGCAGCCTCCAGAAATAGGGTTGAAAGTATTTCAATGGGGGTAAAAAAAATTCTCAACAGAGGAGATGAGGGTCAGCATGGTGATACACAGAGTAGGAGCAAATATAGACTGCAACCTTGCTCTGATTTCTCTGTTCCAGCTTCTGTAATGGAAGAAGTACACAGTACAACCCCAGCCACTCCATGCCCAGCAATTCAATGTCAGCTTGCCAAAATTGAAGGCTTTACAACTCCTACTTTTTCTCCATCTATGTTGGTGGACATCGATATTTGTTGATTGAGAGATCCTTTTTGCTTCTGTTTGGATTTAGTACTCATGCTCTTTACACGGGCCTCTTGCAAACTCACTGATCTCACTTTGGGTAAATGTTAATAAAGCATATTAGATTTGTTATTATGACCTTAATATGTTTTATATGTATTGTTATCCTTTGGCCTAGTTTGTACAATTTCAGAGCTTTATAATTTGTCTCCACGAAAAAGCAGGCTATGTCCCGTGAAGCGCATTGGAAAGCAAATCAAAGTATCAACTCGCAATAATGATGTCAATTATGATATTTAGGCTACAAAAGGCCTGATTATGCAGTGACATATACCAATTGTGCTTGTTATCAACATCGCAAGTTTTTTAAGATGGATGTATCTAGTGCCCATTTTCATTACCACAACCATGGTTTGAATTTTATGAATAAAGTTGTAATTGTTATACAAATAGTTGACTTGTATTTTGAGGTATGGTGCCTTTAAAACCCCATTAATCTTTTCAGTTAGGAAATTGTTATTGTCAGTATCTTTTTATTTAAGGGGGGGCACCAATAAATCCCATTAGCAAGGGGGTGAGACCTTATTTAGGGTCTCCATCTCTCTCCTTTTTTCTACTTTGCTTTTTCAGCCAGTGGATTCTACCCATTTTCATGAATTTAAAGTCTGCGCTTTACCACAGTATCAGGTTCCCAGCTGCAATTTCTTTACCTGTAAGGCCATCCCTGCCCTCCACCATCATATGATAGATAAAGTTTCAATGTTGCTGAACTATGTGGTCAGGAGGAGGGTGCACCTGTACACAGATATGCAGCTAGTATATATGGACAGGGATGTTATATTGTTCACAGCCCACTGAGTAACTCTGCTGGCAGCCAGGAAAGATGAATTACGGGGCACACTATTGGAACTGGTTGTATTGCCATGTGCTCCTACAGCTGGTGACAGTGACAGCACCTCCATCTCCTTCCCCGACTCCTCCCCAATGCTCTCTTTGGGTAGTTGTCCTCATAACCACCAGTTCCCTGCAAGCATTCAAGATGCTATGCAATGGTAGTGCAGTATTGAAGCTGGTATGCATAGGGGACAGGAGCGACACTGGGGCAGAGATTTTGTTAGCTCTGCAGGAGCAGGCCCAGAGATGGGAAAATCCATTTAACTCTGGGACAGAAAATAGTGTATGTGTGTGTGGCAACCAACCTGCTATCCACTCTTAGGCAAGGAAAATTATACTTGTGCCTTGTCTGGCACACACCCTTAACCTGGTGGCATAGCTCTTCCTGCTTTCTGAGGCAGGACCAAAGAATTTGTAGTTCAAGTGGCTATAACCGTTGAGTTTATGGCTGTCTGAAAATCAGTGGCTAATTCACTATCCACCTCCTGATATGCCCACAAGTTAAACTCTTTCTTGGCTAAGCTGCAGCAGCTGCACACGCATCAGGAAACCATAAATGAATACCTGTGCAAGTTTGGCAAGAAGACAGGCTCAGGGGATCTGGAGTTATTTTCCCCATGCCAGTGGCTCCTCATACATGATGTGTGCACTGTACTGTCACCACCTGAAGCGGCAACAAGAATAGTGAACTTTGACAATGTGGGCATCAGTATTACTATTGCTGTGGTGTTCCTGCTGGAGCAGACACTGGGTGGCTTTATGAATAGGGCACTGGAAACACAGTGGCAGGAGGAAGAGGAGGACTGCCTGGTGTCTCAGGAACCATTATATCCAGAGGAGGATGACATGGAGCAAACTTCCAGGGGTGGGTTTCATCCCTCACAAATCCCTGGAGACTATGGGTTTTCAATTTCAACCAATTTCTGCAACGCTCTTTCATTCATTGAATTTTCCCTAAAGCTTTTTGTATGTGATGAAAATTCAGTTTGCTAAAAATACCCAATCCCATGGTAGGAAAATCAAACAAATGTAATTTGGCTTGCATGTGATTGGCTGGAGAGCATCACCTTACTCACTAATGTAAGGAAAAATCTCTTGCACTGTGCTAATTTCCTTGCTAAATGAGCTAAATGCCTTTAGTAAGTCAACCTCTTGAAGTGTGTGCATCTTTTGCCTAATTTTGAATAGAGTGGGGAGGTATTACAAGACCTGTCAGCTTTTTCTATTGTCTTTGACTCCATTCCAAGCATTCACATATTGCTCTGATGACTCTATTTGCACAAGATACAAAGCACCTGAAACTTTACAAATGAAACACAGACACTGGGGAGAAACAAAAAGCATTTTTTAACCCCTTCACATCTAAGGGTAAAACAAATCTTAATGCCTAAGTAAAATTTTGCAACCTTGACATGTGTTAGTAAAACTGTATATATCATCACAAATACTTTGTGTATCAAGGTGTATTATACCTTGTTTATATCAGGACAAGTTGGGCTTTCATTTGGTGGTAAATGGTTATCTCCTGTTTTTTTTTACTATCAAAGGAAAACTGGCCAAAAATAGATACTTTTTTTTTTAGCTGTGTATTTCTTGTGACTATCATAACCTACCACCAAAGAACAACCCAAAATAAATTCTACAGCTCCTGATTATTGCAGGTACACCACATATGTGTATGTTATTTGCTGTTTGTACCCGTATTACAGAATACTCAGAAACAATAGTGTGCATATTGCTTCTTTTTTTTTGTCCTACCTATGACACTGACACTGATACTAATTAAAAAAAAATCCTGACCTGTGCCCCTGACCTTGGACCAAACACTAACCCTGGAACTGACCTAGATCAAACCTTGGTCTAGGTCAGTGGTTCTTAACCTTTTTGGAGGTACTGAACCCCACCAGTTTCATATGCGCATTCACCGAACCCTTCTTAATTTGAAAAATAAAATATGATTTTTAAAATTCAAAACATAGGTATATATTTATACATACAGTTGCAAGAAAAAGTATGTGAACCCCTTGGGATTACGTGGAGTTTTGCATGAATTGGGCATAAAATGTTGTCTGAATGTCATCTAAGTCACAACAATAGAAGAACACAGTCTGCTGAACATAATACTACACAAACATTAGATGTTGCTATGGTTTAATTGCACATAACATGTAAACATTCACAGTGCAGGGAGGAAAAAGTATGTGAACCTTTGGACTTAATAACTGGTTCCCTGACAGGTTGACCCTCATTTGGCAGCAATAACCTCAACCAAATGTTTCCTGTAGTTGCAGATCAGACCTGCACAACGATCTGGAGTAATTTTGGACCACTCCTCTTCACAAAACTGTTTCAGTGTAGCAATATTCTTGGGATGTCTGGTGTGAATCGCTCTCTTAAGGTCATGCCACAGCATTTCAATCGGGTTGAGGTCAGGACTCTGACTGGGCCACTCCAGAAGGCGTATTCTGTGCTGTTGCAGCCATTGTTTTGTTGAATTACTTGTATGCTTTGGGTCACTGTCCTGTTGCATCACCCATCCTCTGCGGAGCTTCAGTTGGCAGACAGATGGTCATACGTTTTCCTGCAAAATGTCTTGATAAACTCTGGAATTCATTTTCCCATCAACGACAACAATCCGTCCAGGCCCTGAGGCAGCAAAGCAGCCCCAAACCATGATGCTCCCTCCGCCATGTTTTACAGTGGGGATGAGGTTTTGATGTTGGTGTGCTGTGCCTTTTTTTCTCCACACATAGTGTTGTGTGTTCTTCCCAAACAACTCAATCTTGGTTTCATCTGTCCACAGTATATTTTGCCAGTAGTGCTGTGGAACATCCAGGTGCTCTTTTGCAAACTTCAAACGTGTTGCAATATTCTTTTTGGACAGCAATGGCTTCCTCCGTGGTGTCCTCCCATGTACTCCATTCTTGTTTAATGTTTTCCTTATTGTAGATGTGTCAACAAAAATGTTAGCATGTGCCAGAGATTTCTGTAGGTCTTTAGCTGACACTCTGGGATTCTTCTTTACCTCATGCAGCATTCTGCGCTGTGCTCTTGCAGTCATTTTTACAGGACGACCACGCCTAGGAAGAGTAGCAACAGTGCTAAACTTTCTCCATTTGTAGACAGTCTGTCTTACCATGGACACATGAACATCCAGGCTTTTGGAGATACTTTTGTAACCCTTTCCAGCTTCATGCAAGTCAACAATTCTTGATCGTAGGTCTTCTGAGAGCTCTTTTCTGCGAGGCATGGTTCACATCAGACAGTGCTTCTTGAAACCAGTAAACCCAAAACAGGTGTGTGTTTTTTAAGGGCAGGACAGCTGTCAGCAACACATCCAATATCATCACACTGATTGGAGTCAAGGTTGGCTCACTCCTGGCTCCAATTAGCTCTCGGAGAAGTCATTAAGCTAGGGCCTCACATACTTTTTCCTCCCTGGACTGTGAATGTTTACATGTTATGTGCAATTAAACCATGGCAACATCTAATGTTTGTGTAGAATTATGTTCAGCAGATTGTGTTCTTCTATTGTTGTGACTTAGATGACGTTCAGAGCACATTTTATGCCCAATTCATGCAAAACTCCACGTAATCCCAAGGGGTTCACATACTTTTTCTTGCAACTGTAGGTGCACAAAATGAACAAAACCATTAAGAACAAAGAACAAAACCATTAAAACATGATTTTCACACAAAAACAAAATAATGAATATTTACCGCAAATCAGTGTGACTTCTGCTGTTGTCTTTCAGAGGCCAGTTCAGAAATGCGCGGCATTACCTTGGCAAGTGCCACTCTCATGTCATTTTCGCAACAAAGTCTGTTCCTTTTCTTCGTCTTTATGTCCAGCATCCTCGAAAAGGATTGCTCGCAAAGATATGTTGTAACAAACGGTATGAAAATTCATCCCCCATAGTAATTCATCCCCCATATAGTAATTCATCCCCCATATAGTAATTCATCCCCCATAGTAATTCATCCCCCATATAGTAATTCATCGCCCATATAGTAATTCATCCCCCATAGTAATTCATCCCTCATAGTAATTCATCCCCCATATAGTAATTCATCCCCCATATAGTAATTCATCCCCCCATATAGTAATTCATCCCCCATATAGTAATTCATCCCCCCTATAGTAATTCCTTCCCCATATAGTAATTCATCCCCCATATAGTAATTCATCCCCCATAGTAATTCATCCCCCATATAGTAATTCATCCCCCATATAGTAATTCATCCCCCATATAGTAATACATCCCACATATAGTAATACATCCCCCATATAGTAATTCATCCCCCATATAGTAATTCATCCCCCATAGTAATACATCCCCCATATAGTAATTCATCCCCCATATAGTAATACATCCCCCATATAGTAATTCATCCCCCATATAATAATTCATCCCCCATATAGTAATTCATCCCCCATATAGTAATTCATCCCCCCTATAGTAATTCATTCCCCATATTAATTCATCCCCCATATAGTAATTCATCCCCCCTATAGTAATTCATTCCCCATATTAATTCATCCCCCATATTAAGTCCCCAAGTCCCCCCTGTGTCAATTCACTTACCTTTGCTCCGCGCGTTCCTCTCGCTGTATTCCCGCGCCGTTCCGGTCTTCAGGGCGGACTGTGAGAGGAGCCTAGCTCCTCTCACGTTCGTCACGCTGCCCCGCCTACACACATCCTGACAGTCAATCACTGGCTATCAGGATGTGAGTGGCAGCGAGACTGGCCAATAATTGCATTTGAGTCCCTGCCGCCCGAGAGGAGGGAGGGGAGCGGGCGCCCGGCACACAAGAGCCGCGGCTTGCCGACCACTGGGCTAAGCGATGTTGCGTGACCACCTGCAGCCAATGATGGACAAGCGGGGCATGTCATCACAAATCATATGAGTCGGGTGTGGGTCACCTCCGCCGAACCCCCGAGACTGACTCACCGAACCCCTGGGGTTCGATCGAACCCAGGTTAAGAACCACTGGTCTAGGTATTATTTATTTATTTTTTATTTTCTTATACAATCTATATTTCTTCTCCATTCAGAGAGAAAATATGGGGGGGGGGGGGGGGTTCACAATATTTACAATACTGATCACTTTGATAGCCAGTCAAAGGCTATCACAGTGACTGGGACCCAATCCATCACAATTCCATCATCAGTATTCCTCCTTACCCTCTGCCAGCAATTCCTTTTTTGGGCACTCTGCTGTTCATCCCCCACCCTCCTATTATCCCCCCAACCCTCCCCCCCATGATCTTCCAAAACACTCCTATTCCTCCCAACCAAACTTAGCTCCCCCCCTCCGTCTTCACACACTTTTTTTCATTCCTCTGTTTCCCCTGATGATCCTTAACCCCTCCAACCTTCCCACATCCTCTGCCTCCTCCTCTCCAATACCCCGCCCCCCCCACAATGTTCTAACATAAAATACATAAATGTCCTTTGTCCCCTGGCACCATATCCTAGAAAAACACATCAAAGCCTCCACTACCTCTATCACCCTGACCTCCTTCAACCTTGCCATGTCTTCCACCTCCTCCTTTACTCCCTCCCACCTTGGCCAACTATTTTCCTCTACATAAGCTGTCCCCCATTCTCCCCTTCAACCTTAATTTTTTAATGTATAATTTTTAGGTTTTTTAATTTTGGGTACCCCCATAACACATTTTTTGTTAATTAATGTTTTTTTTTTATGTAACTAATGTGTTTGTTGTTTTATTTGTACAAAAATATATTTTTCTATTGGGCTTCAGGGGATAAAACATTTCATAAAGTTCAGTTATATGTGTTTTTTCACAGTATTTACATTTTGGAGTTAAATAACTGAAAAATCACTTTAGCAATAATGCCCAAACCTGGCCCCTAGAAACTTTGAATTGTTGAATGTTCGAAATCAACACAAACTCCTCTTTCAGTGCACTCATGTAAAGTTGGCTTAGCTTTTTGATTTCATAGAAATTAACCTAAGGCCAGCCTCAATGTCTAAGTCACCTCTCTCCTTGGCATGTAACATACAGTCCAAATAGGGTAATTATTGTATTCCGTGTCAAAGGTCCAGTAAGGAAAACACTCATCTAAAATGAATTAAGAATTCAAATTAGACTGTCACCTTACAGTCTCAATAGCCTCTGCAGTTGGTATACAAATGTAAAGGGATGAGACATCACAGGACACCATTGTTTCTTGTGGCTCTAACTTAAATCCATGTATCTTACTGCCAAATTCTGAATATAGTGCACTGTGTTCCTACTAAGGAGATAAGATAGTAGCCATATACTTAAGAATAATATTTTTGAAAGAGTTGATGCTGCAGTCAATTGGTCTTAGGCAGGAACCCTCCATGTGTATCTTAGGACAGGGACCCTCTGTGTGTATCTTAGGGAGTTCATAAAGTTATTGTGTATCTTCCCGGGATAGAGACAGTGGTACAAGTTCAGACCATTGGCTTTGTCTTTTTCCAGCTGGTTAATCAGTCTATCACCTGGTGTCTGTAACAGCTACTGAGGTCCCTCTTTGGCTGTCCATCATTTTTGGCATCATGAAGGAGGGTGGTCACCCTATAATGGTAATTGGATGTATTTATAAGCATTAAGTGGCTTAAGAACCCTTCTCTCCAGTGGGGTGACATTGGAAGGACATGCTTTGGCACAGCATAGGACCACCTAGGCCCTCAGACAGAGTTGTTAAACCTCTTCTACTGATATATAGTTGTTTGGATGGAAGATTCTGTAACTGTGATAATATTTACCACAAGAGCACATCCAAGTGCCACAGAAAAGTTTAGTCCCTAGGCCAAGACTTCCTCCTTTGGCTTAGTAAGCTCTCTGCCTGAAAGTTTATTTACAGAAGTGTTCTTATTGCTTTGGGAAATGCCAACAATGGAATTATGTAACTAGAACAGGATGCTTACCTATATGTCACACTCTTCATCCTGTTTTTGGACAATCAACAGATACACATTCCATAAAGATTGGATTAGGGTGCCTTACGTTGTAGATATAAATGATAGGTTATCTTTCTGACATTCATTAGAACTGAAGAAGTGGCTTGGATCAGCTATAAAATGTTTACAACTAGGCTGAACAAGACCGGTTGAATGTGTCTGACTACTAGCTACACAATGACCTGATTTATGAGAACCTTAACCAGCATATGTAATTAAATTATACATAGAATCAAGATTTTTAAAACATTTTACAACTTTTTTAAAGTTGTGTACATCAGGTTAATAAAAAGAAATATATAAAAAGACTATACAGTCCCTTAAAATCTTTTCTGTATTGCCATGCTAGTTTTGGCATTTGGTCCATTAGTATGTAAGCTGACTTCAACTGCACTGTGTACATTTAGTTCAGACAGAGAAAACATAGCCATTTCAGCTCATAAATACGGAGATGTAAAATACAGGGTTGCAAAAGTAGATGTCAGTTATTGGCACATCATTTTCAAGCAAAATTTGTTTTCAATTACTCATTCTCAGAAGGAAGGTTTAACTTTGCCTCACCCTGCCTCACCAACAACTTGAGTATTACTCTGTGTATTCACCTTCATTACCAGTTACAGCTTTCTTTCCAAGGTATTTAATAATCACTGTGTTTTTTTTTTCCCTTACTATGAAGAGCAAAAAAAAACCCCTCTTACTTTCCATTATAAAGCATCAACTACAATTGCCAGGAAAGTAAAAACACCCCAGAAAGGTCCCCTTTTTGCAAAACAAACCCCAAGGTGATCTCATTTTAAGCCACTTTTTTTGGAAGTGAAAAATGTGCTGGTATTGGGATAGTTATAACATTGAGCTTACTAATGGGGCATTTGATCAATTTTGTACAAGTCATGCATAGAGGAAGCAAAAGGTAAAGGGATTAAGACACAGGTCACATGCCTGATGAAGGGGTCCTGCGAGACTCCAAACCGTTGCCTTGCTGTAACTATGTGACCATTCACTAAAACTTTTGAACCCATATTGGTGATCCTCGTCGATGTGCTGGTGACATTCTCCCTCACATCAGAATAATTCCCCTCATCCCACAACTCCATTAAATCATTAAGTGGCTTCCTATAATTTAACGTCATGTTGCTTAATAGCTGATTGTCTAAAGGCTTAAATTCACTTCTTTGTGTCATATAAAACTTTAAACATTAGTCTATGGGCAAACAAATACACATCTTTAATTAGCTCAACACTATAAATTTTTTGTGCAGGGCAAAAAGTAAGCCCTTAGCTTAAAATTTGAATTTGTCCAGTAATTAATGAGTATGAGGATAAGTTAATCACTTCAGATTTTGTTTGATTGACAGAGATTTGAGGTTCGACACCTCCACTTTGAAGATCTTCCTGGGATCTGGTGTTGCTTGGGTTAAAACAATCAGAGCTGTGCGTACATCACCCCCGTGCAAATTGGACTGGCTTGCCCTGTTGCTATTTGATACATTTTGTGTATGAGAAACACTAGAGAAAGAGGAAGAAGAATAAACAGATCCCGTAACACCTGTAACAGAAGCACCTATTTGAGATTGTGATGCTACAAAGTTACATATTTAGTCTGGCTGAAAAAAGACAAAAGTCCATCCAGTTCAACCATAGAAAAAAAAAAAAAGTTATAATCCTATACCCACAGTTGATCCAGAGGAAGGCAAAAAAAAACCCCCAGCAAAGCATGATCCAATTTGCACGTGCTGGGAAAAAATTCCTTCCTGATCCCCCGAGAGGCAGTCGTATATTCCCTGGATAAACTTTACCTATAAATGTTAATATCCAGTTATATTCTGTGTATCTAAAAAATAATCCAGGCCTTTTTTGAAGCAATCCACTGAGCTGGCCAGAACCAACTCTTGAGGTAGTCTATTCCACATTTTCACAGCTCTCACTGTGAAGAAACCTTTTTGTGTTTGGAGATTAAATTTCTTTTCCTCCAGACGTAAAGAGTGCCCCCTTGTCCTCTGTGTTGACCTCAGGGTGAATAGCTCTACACCGAGTTCACTATATGAACCACTGATGTATTTATACATGTTGATCATATCCCCCCTTAATCTCCTCTTCTCAAGAGAGAATACATTTAATTCCTATAATCTTTCCTCATAGCTGAGCTCCTCCATGCCTCTTATCAGTTTAGTTGCCCTTCTCTGTACTTTCTCCAGTTCCCCAATGTTCTTTTTGTGAATTGTTGCCAAAAATTGAACTGCATATTCCAGATGAGGTGTTACTAATGATTTGTACAGGGGTAAAATGATATCTCTCTCTCTGGAGTCTATACCTCTTTTAATACAAGAGAGGATTTTGCTCTCTTTAGAAGCTGTAACTTGGCATTGCATGCCATTATTAAGCTTGTGATCTACCAGAACTCCCAGATCCTTCTCCACCATTGTTTCCCCCAGTTGTACCCCCCCCCCCCAGTATGTATGATACATGCATATTCTTAGCCCCCAAGTGCATAACCTTACATTTCTCAACATTAAATCTCATTTGCCACATAGTTGCCCAATTAAACAGTGCATTGAGGTTGGCTTGTAAGTTGAAGACATCCTGTAAGGATGTTATTCCACTGCACAGCTTGGTGTCATCTGCAAAGACTGAAATGGGATTTTTATTCTCAGACCCTATATCATTTATAAATATATTAAAAAGTAAGGGTCCCACCACTGAACCCTGGGGGACACCACTGATGACCCCAGACCATTCAGAGTATGAATCAATAACCACTACTCTCTGAATACGATCTTTTAGCCAGTTTTATGTCCATTTACATAAGGATTTTTCCAAACCCGTAGACTTTACCTCACAAGTTAGACGTGTGTGGGGAACTGTGTCAAATGCTTTTGCAAAATCCAAGTATACCACGTCCAACGCCACCCCTCTGTCCAAGGTTTTGCTCACCCCCTCATAAAAAGAAATCAGATTTGTTTGACAACTTCTGTCTTTCATGAATCCATGCTGTCTGTTGTTTAAAATATTTTTTTCTAGCAAGAACTCATCTATGTGGTCTTTTATTAAACTCTCCAGTATCTTCCCAACTATAGAAGTTAAACTAACAGGTCTGTAATTACTTGGTAAAGGTTTTGACCTCTTTTTAAATATTGGCACCACATTGGCCTTACACCAATACAGTGGTACTATACCAGTAATTAAAGAGTCCTTAAAATTAGAAACAATGGCTTTGAAATGACAGAGCTCAATTCTTTAAGGAACCGTGGGTGTATGCCATTCAGTCCAGGTGCTTTTGTTCACCTTTATTCTGTCTAAATATTTTTTGATCATATCAATTCTGAGCCAATGTGGATCATCTGGAGCTGTGTCAATACCATGCCCATTATGGACAAGAGCTCCCCCATGCTCCTTTGTATATACAGAGCTGAAGAAGGTATTAAATAAATTTGCCTTCTCTTTGTCCCCAGTCACCCACTCTAGATTATTTTGTAAAGGGCCTACATGCTCGGACCGAACCTTATTGCTATTAATATATTTGAAGAATTTTTTTGGGGTTGGTCCTGCTATCTTTTGCAATTTGTTGTTAGTTTTCAATTTTTGCGGCCTTTATTTCCTTTTTGCATATTCTGTTATATTCTTTGTAATGTTTAAATGATGATAGTGTTCCTTCATTTTTATATTGAATAAAAGCTCTTTTCTTATTATCTATAGCCTTTTTAACTTTGGCCGTGAGCCACATAGGTTTGATTTTTAGCCTTTTAAACTTGTTGCTCATGGGAATATATTTTGCAGTGTGTTCACAAACATTCTTTTTGAAGAACTCCCATTTCTGTGTTGTGTTCATCAATGCCAATATTCTCTCCAGGTCTAAGTCTTGGAGAGAAGCTCTCAGCCTTGGAAAATTACCTCTCTTGAAATTGAGCGTTTTTATTTTTCCCATATGTGCTTGCTGTTTACAGCTAACAATAAATGAAATCATGTTATGGTCACTGCTACCCAGATGTTCTTTTATATGGACATTTGTAATAAGCTCTCCATGGTTTTAGATTACTAGGTCCAACAGAGCATCATTCCTACTAGGGCCTCTATGAACTGTACCATAAAATTGTCCTGTAGTAGGTTTAGCAATTTTTGCCCTTTAACTGTTCCTGCAGTACCATTACTCCAGTCAATTTCCGGGTAGTTAAAATCCCCCATTATTATCACTGTCCCAGCCCTTACAGCCCTTTCGATCTGTGCAAGGAGCTGAGTTTCCACCTCTTCATTAACACTGGGAGGCTTATAACAAACTCCAATAATTACCTTTGTAATATGCACCCCCATGTGCAGTTCCACCCATAATACTTGAGCCTCATCACACTCTCCATCAACTAGGTCCTCTTTCACACTTGCTCTGAGATCATTTCTCACATTGAGACAAACACCACCACCTTTCCTATTTACTCTGTCTCTCTGAAAGAGAACATAACCAGGAATAATAATGGCCCAGTCATGTAAAGAATGAAGCCAAGATTTAGCAATACCAATTAAATCATAGCTCTCTTCACGCAACAAAGCTTCATACTCACCTCACTTGGCAGACTTCTGGCATTGGTGAACAAACACATTAATTGATTGACACCTTGTTTACACGTATTTTGCATATTTTTTATTTTCATACAAATGGTACCAATTCCACTGGTTGTTTGCAACATGGGAACCTTCTTATCATCAGCCATAGCCTTCCCCCCCATCTTTCCCCATTCCACCCACTAATAAGTACTGACCCCTGTCTGATCTGTCTACCCCGTTATAGTCTAATTCTCCCCCCCAATCCTAGTTTAAGTACTCCTCCAGCCTTCCCACAAACCTTTCCCCCAGCACAGCAGAGCCCCTTCCATTTAGGTTGCAGACCATCTCTAGCATACAGGTTGCATCCCAATGAAAAGTCAGCCTAGTGCTCTAGGAACCCAAATCGTTCCCTCTTACACCAGGTCTTCAGCCATGCATTGAGTTCTCTAATCTCCCTGTCTTTCCTGAGTTGCGCATGGCACAGGTAATATTTCAGAGAATATCACCTTGGAGGTCCTTCCCTTCAACTTGCAGCCTAGTTCTTTAAATTGATTCTTAAGGAGCCTCCACCTTCCATGTATTCTGTCATTGGTTCCAACATGAACCAAGACAGCTGGGTCATGCCCAGCCCCTCCCAGTATATTATGAACCCGATCCACTACATGCCAAACCCTGGCACCAAGGAGACAGCAAACCATTTGGTTGAGGCGATCCTGGCGACAAATTATTCTATCAGTCCTTCTGATCATAGAATCCCCTACTACCACCAGCTGTCTAGGCCTTCCTGCACTACCCTCACCACCCCTCTCAGATGGTATGCCCTCCCAGCTGTTAGGGATAGCAGTGACATCCAGGGCTGCCATCTCTGAGCTTGCCACCCCCACATCTTTACCCAACTTGGCAAATCTGTTTGGGTGCTCAAACCCAGGGCCAGCCGTCCTTTTCTGTGAGCCCCTACCACTCCCTCTCGTTACAGTAACCCATATTCCTACCTGATAATCCTGATTAGCCCATCTGCCCTCAACATCAATCCCATTAGCTACCTGGTCAGAGAGCAGAAGACCCCTTTCAAGGTTGATAGCTCTGCCCAGTGTTGCAACTTTCTCCTCCAGACCTCTAACGCGAGATTCCCGAAGGGCAAGCTGCTCACATCTGTCACAGCGGTATCCATCCTGTTGCTCCATTGCTACATACATGCGGCACACTGTAAACCCTCAACCCTGCTAGCACTCATATCCCAGTTACAATATTAACAGCAAAGATCAGTTGTCACTTACAGGTTAATAGACTCCTTTTATAATCTAATGTTTTCAACTCCAGTTTTTTAACTCCACTTATCAAAAGTCCGGCAAGCAAAATACAGGCAAGCTCAAAAATGAGCAAGCTCAGAGTGAGCTCTACATCAAGTTATACAGGTCCTGTATCACCTGTGACCAATTAACCCCTCCCATCAATTAGCAGAGTGAAGGAAAACAAGGAAAGAAAGAAAAAAAAATGCTGTTTAAAAAGTGACAGAAAAAGGGATTTAAAAAAGTAAAAGCTTTTAGCAAGAGCAATCACCAGCAGTCAAAATTAAAACTTTTTCAAACTTCCCACTCTTTTTAGTGATCAGCCAGCATAAACAGCATCAAAGTTTTATGATTGAGAAGATCATGAAACATTACGTGTACGACCTGAATGAGGATTGCACTTTGGTACGGACATATGGGGTCCCTCTCCCTCGTTTTTTCATTTATAAGGCCCCTGTGTTTGAACACCAGATTGGGGCAAACTCACCTGTGAAGAAGATGCAGAAGAATAATAGGATGCAGCATCAGAATCATTATGGTCATTGATGGGAGCTAATTGGTGCACAGTAGCTTTATTCCTATGTTTTCTTCCAATATCATGTGTCCATTTATAAGCTTGGTTAGAGTCATAGGAGAGTTTGTCACGTACATGTTTCTTTTCTTTTGTTTTCAGGATTTCAGCAACAAAGAACTCCAAATGTACTTTTAGAGCCCCCTCACGTTGGGAAAAAGTGGCAACTGATACCATATTATTGTTATCACTGTACAATTTTTCAATCTCCCTGTCTATCATCGTTAATTCAATTGTATATTCTTGAAACAGTAATTCCATTATCCTACATTCTAATTATAGATTATTCTCCCAATCCATCCTGAATTCTACTCCTACTTTCTTAATGTTTAGAAACATTTGAATTCGTAGCTCCCATGGAGATTTCTTCCTCCATATATTTCTGAAGATATTGTTTGTTGCAAAATCGTCATGATTTTCTTTCTAATTATCTCTGGAGAGAAGTAAAGAACTGATCCATCGTAATCCTCACTACAGACGCACTCTGAGTCTGATGAATTTGATTCATTAATCCCTCAAATGCTGTTCCACAATAGCTGGTCATAATTGAACTTATTTAAAGAAATAAACCCTATAAAAACCCATATCTAGTAGGTGTAGTTATTAATTATGTATGACCATGATGTATTGATGACTTTTGTATTATTTCTGTAGTTCTGTTAATCACATTTGTTTATTGTTATATTTTAGTCTCTGCTAGTGGCAATTACATGCAATTATCTGTAAAACTCCTGAAGAAGCCAAAAATGTGGCTAAACATGTCGAGTTGGAACTGTTGCATTGTGAACTCTAAGCCATATGAAGCACCTTGTTGGTTTTAAGTTTTCACCACTTCTAATGTGATATAGTTTTTTATATGACAATGTGTAATAAAGCATTGTATGATTTTAGTACAACATCAAATGTTTGGAACTTTTTGAGCACCTCAAAAATACCTTTTGCTTTGTATATTTTTGGTTATTTACTATATGGGATGTGGTGCTAACTGACTTCCAGCCCACCTGAAACAATATAGCAAGAAATGATTCAATATCCTGCCCTATTTATGAGGATAAATTAACTTTACTAAACAAAATATGCACACTTTTTACAAATATCAAATCTTACTGAAAACTTTGAAAATAAAATGAGGTATTACAACAGACTTTTTCTAAAATCATTGTTTTCACTAGGATACAAATAGCATAAAGTCTAAAATCAGCTCTAAATTTTTGTTTTGGGAATTGCAGGTTGCAGTTTGAAGTTTTCCCTCTGCACAAGAGACAAAGGCCGTCACTGCAGAGGACAGCATGGATCCTCAGTCTGTCTTGTATTCTGTCTATTCATTTGTCCTGAGCCTAAAACAAGCGACACATGGCCTAAAAGAGCAAGCAAGAGAAATGGGGTGGGGATAGAACTGCCCTATTGCATGCCCAGTTCCAAGCTAAGAAGAAACAAGAATGCTCCTACAGAGAACTTCTTGTGAAGAAATTCTTACTTCCTTCAGATGGTAGCACCCCTTTATCATTCCCTCACTAATGTCAATTAACAGAGTAGACAAGATGATGTGTACATATTTTTTGCATATGGATAAGGCATTGCATCAGGCAACAAAGATTTGCAAATATGCATACATATACAAACATTAACCTGCAAATTTAAAGTGTTTACAGTTAAATAAAAATATAAAAGTTCCTATTTGAAGCTTAACTGCAGTCAGTTCACACAAAGTAGCTCTGGTTGACCTCACACCTCCATAGCATGGATTTAATATTTGTTTAGAATAGAAGCAAGTAATAGACAGGAACACATACCTTGGTCTTCAAGTTGCAGGCACTTCCTGGCTTCTGTTCCATCCTCAGAATGTACATGGACTTTTAATCTCATTGCATACAATGCAGGATCAGCAGTGAGGGGAGGCCATATGCCAGAAGGTGAGGTGCCACTTGTTTAGATCGGTCATGAATATCAGAATAGGAGTGAACATGTTTTGACTTCCTAATATATGGGGGCATCCATTTTTTTGTGAGCTGATTTACAGTGGACTTAAGGTTCATTTTTAAGAGAAAGCACCACAAGGTGCTTGCACATATCTCCATTTCATGGGGTATCTTTCTGTATGCCCAGATGTATGCAAACAATGACTTGGAGCTAAATGGGATTGATTTACTAAAGGCAAATGCAGGCTTCACTTTGCAAGTGAAGCTGTACTCTGCAAGGAAATGTTCCCCAAAACTTAGTGAATGTGGTGGAACTTCACCTTGCAAGGAATACCCAATCACATATAAGTAAAAAACAACTTTTTTTTTTATTTGCACATAATTCCATGATGGAAGTCGGCGGTGCTTCATCTCATTCACTAAGCTTTGGGGCAAATTCCCTTGCGGAATGCAACTGCACTTGCAAAGTGCACAGCCTATTTGCCTTTTGTAAATCAACCTCAGAGTGTGGGATAGTAATGACCTGGGCTCCGAAGATGTGTGTGGAATAATGATGGCCATCAGACTGGACATCTAGCAAGTCTTTGAATTTAAAATGAATATTGCAGTAAAAACTGGTTTTGTTGTTTTATTTTAATGGGGTATTCATTTTCATCTTGTTATTTTTGGCTGAAGTTCTGCTTTCAATAAAGTAGCACTGCATGTCAATACAATATCTTTAACATTTTAGATTTACACATTAAATAAAGTACACATTTAAAGTGAGTGGATAGTAAAAACATATATTATTTTGCTTAGAAAAATTAAAATGAAATAAGTTTTCTATTTATACATTTCTCTGTGAATGCACACTTTTATGGCAGTTGGAGCAAGTCAGGTTTTTACAGTAGCTGTAGGGGACTCTGCAGGCTTATCCCAATTTCCTGAAGAAAGAAGTCTGCTCCTTGCATTAGGACATATGGAGAGACAGATAAATGCCACAGCCTCTTAAGTAAAATATTTTTCTGTTTGGCTATGCCAAAGACTGCTACATCTGTTCTATCAAACTTAGTTTCATCTCTACATTAGCTAGAGTGGCTGTACATTTACTCTTAGAATAATCTTTATGACTGGACATCAGATCTTATATGCTTTTACCATGTTGAGATGATGTTCTGTAAATTTTTCATTGCATATTTTTCAAGGCTATGATGTCACTATTGGATATAAAAGATAAACTGGAATTTACTTTACCCTTTTAGGGTGATCTATAGTTTTATAACATTTCTTTTTATTTTTCTCCCCTATTTTATAATATACAGACATTAAAATTCACTAGTAGCCATGGATAATAAAAATAAATATAGTTTTTGTCTCAATTACAACTACAATTTAAGAATGTTTTGTGCATTTATATTTTTTCAAATACAGCTAACTTATGTTGCACTAAAAGTAAACGGTCTCTTATTGCTGTGTTGTAAAAATAATTGATTACACCTAGGAAATCAAAATGAAATTATACAGCAGACCATGTTGCACAGAAAATAATTTACTTTCTTATTGCTCTCTTCTCTGTTCATGTTTACACATTTTTATGTCTGCTTAGCTGGCAGAACCAATTAAAACCCAATAGTTCATAGACAGGGTAGGAGATTTTGCTTTAACCATTTCTATATTAAAACCCATTGCTGTATTAAGAGTAACTCCACTTTTATTGAGAAATAAACATTCCCCCAGGGTTATCTATGTATATTGCAAGAATTTTAACAAACTTGCAGATTCCTGCATTTTATTGCCTGTTCTTTTGAAGAAACAGCTGTTTGTTTGTCTGTGTCCATGTGCTGAGTGAAATTGTATGGGGTAGTTTTACAATTATCAATCAGCTGCTGCACTTGCAAGGCTCTTATGAGGAAATTGGCAAGGTCTGCATTCCTTTAGATGTGACTTTTCTTTAGGAGTGCTTCATCAAAGATGACATTTTTGTTGCAGGGGATACCAAAATCTGATTTGTGTCTTAGTGCAGACTTCTGGGAAAATCAGTGAGCCAATCACTCAAGCAGGAAATTACAAATCTGGGGGGCCATATTGCATTACAAAATTACAGCACTACAGATTGAAAAGGTAATTTTTTTTAACATTGAAATACAATATGACTTGAGCCACAATTGTATACACTATATACAGTATATATTTTTTATTTGATAATTTTTTTTTACCACAACCAAATGTATTACAGACAGTAGGCAAGGAAATTGCACAGGTTGTTCCAGGATCTTAACTTAATATTCTCACGTAGTAGAAATGCACAGTCTACTCCAGTCCACACCATCCACTCTTGTTGACACAATAAAACTGTTGTTTAGCCACCTCTGAAGTGCACTCGCACTTTCAAAGAAAGTATTTACAAGAGGTGCACAGTGAAGGGAGAAAAAACATGAACAAAGTAAAGAGAATACCATGCTTTTTAATTTAAAGAAAGAAGATGCAGTCCTGCTATAGATGTGCTGCTCCATGAAACAAAACATTATTTTGTGAGTGTTTAGTTCTACTATGCATGTCACAGTAATTATTTTATTTTTTAGCACTGAAAAAATACAACAGTTTAACAACAGTTTGCTGCCTAGTAAAATAAAAATCAGGGTGGCTGGAGATCTTGTGATAGGTTTAGCTGTGAATTATTAGAATGTCAGATCTGCAGAAAGCCTCTGGCAATTTTGTAACAGTAAGAAAAAGACAAGTTAATACCAAATTCAACACATACTGGTCTGAAGTCTACACCATAACAAATGCACTTGCAACATGATGACTAGTGTTAGGGTGTTAGATACTGAGATTCAACAATATAAAGTTTCATCGTTGCTGTCAAGAAAAATAATGCACAATTTTATGTTTGCAATTTTATAAATAGGCATGCATAGTTGTGACAATTATAAGTCTACGGAATATACTGGTTGGAACGGTGCATATTTTATTATCTAAATGCTACTGGTAGCACCAACCTTGAGCAGCAACCTTCTATTCTCCTAACACCATTACACATCTGTTCTCTTTTGCTACAAAATATAAAATAACAGCCTGCCCCTGAACACTAATGATTTTTTTTTCAGAGTGCCAAATTACTTCAGCAATACCGGCTGGCTGTTTTAGAGAGTAGTGCATATTTTTCATGGGGTAGAGACAAAATTAAGAAGAATCTGGGTCATTTCTGAAGTTGCAACAAAGCCTAAAAATATCTGTATTAAGTAATATCACATATTATTTTCCTATTTTCCTCTTGCTGCCAGTTGGTCATACTCTAGAGCCAGGTCCAGGATTCCTGCACTGTAATTCACTGTTATGCAATGAATTGCCTGCTATTCATATTGATTCATATCATATCACAGTATATAATATCAATCGTATCAACACACACAGATTAATAATATAAACAAGGCATAATCCCCTTCCCACTAGTTTTTTTGGACCATTATAATTTTTAAAAAGCAGACGCTTTCAATGAGTTAACAAGAACAGTGCTGTGCCTTCTTATTAGGAAACCCATCATGTGCTACAAATTAGGTCATGCAATCACCCTGTAACAAATGTGAATTTGTAAAACCTAAAATTTAAACAAGAAATTTTATACAAGAAATGAGAAATGCAAGTTAAAGCAGGGCATTTTTTGCTTGAGTGTTAAACTGTGGAACACTGCTTCTGTCACTCTCTTACCATGTCCTATCTGCTTTTTCATTGGTAAATGATGCTTGAGATTCCATGCTAGCCATGCTAGTACTGGCACTTTACAATCATTATGGTAAATGCTGCTTGAGAATCTATGTTGACCATGGTATGTACTGACACTTGGCAATCAATATAATAAGTTATCTAAGATCTTTTTAAACTTGTCTGTATTTTCAGTGATTGAATTTCACTTCCTTTTGTGTTCAAAGAATCAATTATCTTTGATGATTTTGGCCTGTGTCTGTGGATGGTCTGATTTTGGACAATTTCCCCTTCAATTCATGTGTCCCTTATTAGTTCCTAATTGATCAATTGATGGATCCTTCTCTGTCTCATTTCACTATAAGTTTGGACCTCATATAAGAAGTCACAGACAGTGCATTTTTTGCCTTATTTTTTTTCACTAGTGTTAAGCAGTTGAACACAACGGTTAAACTAAAGCAGTAAGAAGACACAATACAAGAAGAAAGAACATTGCTCTGCTCTGGACTAACTGCAAGCAAACCAACAGTTTGTTAACCACTTGCCTACAGGGCACTTATACCCCCTTCCTGCCCAGGCCAATTTCCAGATTTCAGAGCTGTCACACTTTGAATGACAATTGCGCGGTCATGCAACACTGTACCCATATGGAAATTTTTAGCATTTTTTTGAGACAGATAGAGCTTTCTTTTGGTGGTATTTAATCACTTCTGGGATTTTTATTTTTCCTTAAACAAACCAAAAACCACTGAAAAGTTTGAAAAAAAAGTTTCTTAGTTTTTGTTATACAGTTTTGTAAATAAGTGATTTTTCTCCTTCACTGATGTGAGCTAATGAGGCTGCAGTGATGGGCACTGATAGGCTGCACTGATGGACACTGATAGGCTGCACTGATGGACACTGATAGGTGGCACTGATGGGCATTGACAGACATCACTGATGGGCACTAAAAGGCAGCACTGATACATGACACTGATATATGGCACTGATAGGCAGTACTGACTGGCACTGTTAGGCAGCACTGATGCGCACTGATAGGTGACACTGACTGGCACTGATGGGTGACATTGAAAGGCAGCTCAGATGGGCACTAATATGTGGCATTGATGTGCACTGGTATGCACTGATATGTGGCATTGATGTGGCACTGATGGGCACTGGCACGTGGCACTGATGAGCACTGACAGGTGGCACTTCTGGGGCCACACTGATCATCAGGGCACACTGATCATCAGTGACCTGATGATCAGTGTACATGTCCCCTCCGTAGAAAGCCAATTACCGGCTCTCCTCTCCTCTCGAGCTGTCAGCGTGACAGCTCGAGAGGAGAGAAATGCCGATAACCAGCATTTCTGTGTTTACATGTGATCAGCTTTGATTGGACACAGCTGATCACATGACCGAGCCGACATCTTCGGCTCTTTCCGTGATCCGCTGTGTCCGAGGGACACAGCACACCGGCGATCGCCGCGCTGCGCGCTCCCTGAGCCACGCATGCATGGTGAGAATGGAAGGACGTAATATGATGTCCTATCAGAATGAGAAAACCACCTTGCGCCCATCATTGTACTATATGGTGGGCAGAAGGTGGTTAAAGCATCACTTACAAATCTGATTCCTACTCCCTCTACCGTTTAATATGCTCCCTCTGCTCTTCCTTCCCACATAAGTATCTTCCGTTCTCAAATTATCATTACCAGGCATGTGTGGTCTGTTTTGATACAAACGAAATTCGGCCAAAATAAATCTCCGAATTACAACAGTAATGAATTCCAACTAATCCAAAATAAATGATAATAAAAACAAAAATAATTTGCAATGACATACAATTTTTCAGAACAAGATTTTAGGGTGCACCCCCTTCTTCAAGGTCTGAACATTTAGAAGAATGTTAAAATAAAACAATCTCTAAGTGGGAAAAAACTGTACACAGCAATGGTAATTGGACTGGAATAGTGAGATAAGACAGAGAAAGAGTTATAGACTGGAGGGAGTTGGAGGGAAGACAGTCACAGAAGGGGTTGTAAAACTGCTGGATAATGATTTAGAAAACCCAGGTCTAGATTTAGGCCGTTGTCTTTTGTGTCAAATAGAACTATCATTCTTAGTTGAAATGATTTTTCTTTCTTAAATATTTTTTAAATTCCCTTTAACCACTTTGCATCCGCCCTATAATAGTTTCACTGCTACAGGGAAGCTCTCCTCTGCAAAATCACATACACAGCGATACCTCAGTTCATGAACTTAATTCGTTCCACGTCGCAAACCAATTTGATCATGAACTGAAGTAAATTTTCCCAGAGGGTTCAATGCAAATCAGGTTAATCTGTTCTGACCCTTACGAACGTGGTCGTGAACCGAATTTGGTCACCAACTGAACCAAATTTTTCCGTAAGTTTCAATGTAAATAAGGTTAAGCCATTCTGAATTTTTTTTTTGTTTTTGAACCACAAAAATATGAAACAAAGTACAGTACAGTAAAGTATGAAGAGAGAGAACACAAACGTTGCTTGAGATGACTTCTGGCGTGGAGAACAGGAAGGCGGGTGGGAGGTGGTTATTGATCACATTGTTCACATTCTGTTCCCTGCATGCACGAGGGGTCTGGGAATGGTACACCAGTTGTGGCTTAATCTTCAGATCAGCGCTTGCATTTGCACACAGCAAAAGGTTCAATCTGTCATTCATGGGCTTGTGCCCCAGCAGTGCCTTTTCCTCCTGCGTGATATATTATTATTATTATTATTATTATACAGTATTTATATAGCACCAACAGTTTGCTCAGCGCTGTACATTACAATGGGAGACAGTACACGAGACAGTACAGTAACAATACAATTCGATACACGAGGGGTCTGAGGGCCCTGCTCCTTGGAGCTTACAATCTAGGAGGGAAGGGATAGTGGTACAGGAGGAAATAGCTGTGGGGGATGGAGTGGTAGGAAGAGTGGAGGAGATCGGCAATTAGCTGAGGGCGGGGTAGGCTTCCCTGAAGAGATGGGTTTTCAGGGTGCGCCTAAAGGAGAGGAGAGTAGGTGATAGTCTGATGGATTGGGGTAGGGAGTTCCAGAGGATGGGGGAAGCCCTGGAGAAGTCTTGGAGACATCTGTTTGGCATCTTTTTCTAGAAGAGCCCTGTTTCATCTCAGTTGAACACTTGTTGAACGAGGTATCCTCTGCCCTCATGAATTATACAAATTCTATCTTGTAGGCTTCTTGTCTGAACTGGAAGCCTCACCATGTCTTGTCACACTGTGGATGCCACTTTTTTTCCAGAATTTTTCAAACCACCCTCTACTGGCTTTAAGTTCTTCACTTGCTGCACTTATAGAGGGTTTTTTTTTGCAGTAAATCACTGTGCAATGTTCTTGCTTTTTCACACATCATAGCTTCACTAACGCTATCACCTGTCAGCTGTTTCTTATTCAACCACACTAAGGCTGCGTTCACACTAGCTTTGTCAGCAGGCGTCAGACAGGCATTTGGGAAGCGTTTTTAATGCTTCTCAAATGCCTATGAAAATTCTGCACATGGCAGCACACAGTGCTGTTCACACTGAAGCGTTAGCATCGAGTTGCATTGTGGCAAAACTGGCGCCTCATGTCGAGTCAGGAGGAGTTGAACCCTCCCATTCAAGTCTATGGTGTTGCTCCTCAAACACCTGGCAGGCATTTGCGAAGTGGTTGTGAGGCGTTTGCGAGCCACTGTCCACTACTTCACACTCATACTACTAGACATTTCTGCCACTATGCAACTCATTCACTCCCTTGTTATCTCTTCCCTTGACTATTATAATCCCCTCCTCATAGGTCTACCTCTGTGGAGGCTATCCCCTCTTCAGTCTTTCATGAATGCTGTTGCCAGGCTCATCCATCTTTTCAACCACTCAGTATCTGCCACCCTTCTCTACCAATCCCTCCACTGGCTTCCAACTTCCCAACAAATAAAATTCAAAATATTAACAACATACAAAGCCATTTACAACTCTGCTCTGAGCTAAATCACCTACCTTGTCTCAATATATAACACAAATCATCCTCTCCTCTTCTCCCAAGACTTCCTCCTCCTCCCATGCTCGTATTCAGTACTTCTCAAGAACCTCTTCTATCCTCTGGAACTCTCTACTCCAATTTGTCTGACTATTTCCTTCTCGGTCCACTTTTAGGTGATCCCTGAACACTCATCTCTTCAGAGAAGCCTATTCTGCCTTCAGCTAACAACTTAATCCCAGGAACAGGCCATCCTAATGATTTTGTATTGAATCATATTGTTGTTGTACTGTCTCCTTTATATTGTTAAGTGCTGCACAAACTGGTGGTACTATATAAATCCTGAATAATAGTAATAATATTTTAGAAACTTGAAAAAATATAAAGGAAAATCAATAATTATGATTTTCTTTAATTACAGTTTTCTTACATTTAGTTCAGTTTCTGTAGTGATTGCCAAGCAAACTTTTATAACAAAACAGGTATTGGAGGCAGAATCAGCTATTTCATGTACATTAATGTAAGATAAACACACCAGTGGGAAAAGAAGATTATACTTTTGAGTTTTATCACATGATAATGCTTGGACCTTTAGCTTCCTTTTTCTACATTGTGATATATCCATAAACATTTTACAGCTGAAAAAACTCCCTATAAATCTTTTAGTAACAGTAAATTCAGAAAAAAAAACTGCAAATGTAAGATCATTAACATCAAATTGCAGTGGTAATTTGCTAATGATAAGGATAATTAAAAGTAAAAGATTAGTACAGATGTTGGATAAAAGTTCTGTGCTATTGTGAATTTGAGTATGAAAAAAAACTTCTAGTTCCAAAAGTTCAATGTAAAACAAGAAAAAAAAAAAAAAAATATTCGAAAATTTGTTTAGCACAACAGCAGGAAACTGTAAGAAAGTGTCTTATGTTAATAATCCAAATGTCATCAGATAGGAAAGGGTCAGGAACTAGGTGGTCTTCTTCATGTTTGATGCTTCTGTCTCTAGCTTTGTTAGATGATTTGAATTATCTTCTAGTTCTTGACGAAGGTTAGTGTTCTCCATTTTCAGAGCCTCCACTTGCTTTAACAACTGGTCATACGAAGCTGCGGCCATGCTGGGCTACCCCCAGGCATCAGGAGTGTAATGAATGATTCCACATGTGACTTCACAGCATTTCCTCTTAGTCCTTCCCCAGGAAGGAATAAATAAAAGAAGCATCTGCCGCTGGAGACCGGAGCAGACTGGATCGGATTCAGAAAAGCTACGCATGACCATATGAGAGTGAGTTGGCGGTTATAAGGTCATCTGCCTACCTATCCAAGAAAAGGGACATCTTTATGCTGTTTGTGGAGCCCTTTTTGGAGGTTGGATAGCAAGGAGGCCTTAACTGTGTAGGATCCTGGTGTGATCCAAAAGGCGCATTGGCCCATAGGGTCATTTAAAGGAGTGATCCATTGCTATACAGAGACCCTGAGCAGAGTACAACAGGTCCCAGACGAAGTACTAAGTGTCTGATGACGAATTTCCCCACGAATCATTATCCCTCAATTCTGCAAGTAGTTCTAATTTACTATCGCTGTTCTCTAGCTGGTCTAAAACCGCTTTTGACCTAAAGGGACTCTTTTTGAACGTCATGGACGTTTCTCAGATTCCAGGCTGAAAGAACAGTAAAAATGCAGGCAGGGCACAGGACAAAGCACTGGGGATAAAATGTATGTGAAATGCTTTGATACAGTAATATTATACTATGAGATTTTAGTGTATTGAAAGAATGTCGCATTTTAAATTTTTGAATTTGCCGCCGGTTCCGTCTCCCATACGTCCCGTACATCCCAGCGCTCGCAGGGAACGGAACCCGGAAAGCGGATGCCGGCATCAGTCGGAGGAGATGGCCGGGGACGCTGCAAGGGGGACATCGCAGGAGCGCAGGACAAGGAAAGTGCTGGAGGGAATCCCTGAGCAACGCTGCAGTGTAATTAATCCCGAGTGTAACTCGGGATTACCGCGTCTGGTAATGAAAGTTAACCCCGAGCTACACTCGGGAATACCACAAGGGGGATTAATAAAACTGGAGCCCAGAGAATCTGGTGCAGCTGTTCGTAGTAACCAATCAGCTGCTAGGTGTTATTGTCAAAGCTATGAAAATCGACACCAGATTCTCTGGGCTCCAATTTCAGTAAATCTCCCCCAATGGCTATTCTCTAACAAGGATAGGGTTGCATGTCTCATTAAAGACCTGTCACCAAAAAAAGTTAAGTCATTTTTTTTTTAATTGTAAAAAGTTACACCCAACACATAAAATACCCCCCCCAAACAATGTTTGAGGCCCCCCACCTATACACTTCTAAGAATGTAAATGCACACATTGGGGACACCTACGCATGAAGACATAGTTACATATTTCCACACATGTCAAAGTGAGCGCAATATTTCTAGTGACTTCCTATGTAATGCTAAACTGGTGACCTATAGGGAGCTTTTATAGAGTTGTCTATGGAACGTATATTGGACACCCTATATTAGAAGGTACAGGTACATCTCAATAAGTTAGAATATCATCAAAAAATCCATTTATTTTAGTAATTCAGTTCAAAAAGGGAAATTCATATATTATATCGATTCATTGCACAGAGTGATATATTTCAAGCATTTCTTTCTTTTAATTTTGATGATTATGGCTTACAGCTAGTGAAAACCCAAAATTCAGTATCTCAGAAAATTAGAATATTGTAAAAAAATTCAGTATTGTATACTCATGGTGTCACACTCTAATCAGCTAATTAACTCAAAACACATGTAAAGGTTTTCTGAGCTTTTACATGGTCTCTAATGCAGGCCATAGACGGGTCGTTTATCGTCCACATTTTCGTCCACACGAAAAATCGACCGATATTCACGCCGTTTGTGGGGCAATGCCGCCAGCCGTTTTTCGTGGACCTTATTGTTTCTTTTTATCGGTCATGCCATAAAATCCATTAAAAATGGCCGTTCTTCATAGACATTGGTGGCAGCAATGCAACGACCAATTTTTCACTTATGGGCCGACAATTCGGCCAATAAACGGCCCATCTATGGCCTGCATTAGTCTGGTTCAGTGGGTTACACAATCATGGGGAAGACTGCTGACACTTGTCTATAAGACAGTCCCTGACACCCTCCACAAGGAGGATAAGTCACAAAAGGTCATTGCTAAAGAAGCTGACACAGAGTGCTGTATCCAAGCATATTTATGGAAAGTTGAAGGAAGGAAAAAGTGTGGTAGAAAAAAGGTGCACAAGCAACAGGGATAACCACACCCTTGAGAGAATTGTGAAGCAAAGGCCATTCAAGAATTTGGGGGAGATTCACAAGTGGACTACGGATGGTGTCAGTGCTTCAAGAGCCACCACACACACACACATGTATCCAGGACATGGGCTACAACTGTTGCATTCCTTTTGTCAAGCCACTCCTGAACCAGAGATAGGCCAGGTAAGACGCTTCTGATGCTAAGGAGAAAAAGGACTGGACTGTTGCTCAGTGGTATAAAGTAAATTTTGCATTTAATTTGGAAATCAAGGTCCCAGAGTCTGGAGGAAGAATGGAGAGTCACAGAATCCAAATTGCATAAGGTCCAGTGTGAAGTTTCCACAGTCAGTGATGATTTGGGGAGCCATGTCATTTGCTGGTGTTTGTCCACTGCGTTTTCTCAAGTCCAAAGTAAGTGTAGCCCTCTACCAGGAAATTCTAGAGCACTTCATGCTTCCCTCTGCTGACTAGCTTTATAGAGATGCTGATTTCATTTTCCAGCAGAACTTGGCACCTGCCCACACTATCAAAAGTACCAATACCTGGTTTAATGATCATGGAACCACTGTACTTGATTGGCCAGGAAATTCGCCTGACCTAAGCCCCATAGAGAATCTGTGGGGTATTGTCAAGAGGAAGATGAGAGACACCAGACCCAACAATGCAGATGAGCTGCAGGCTGCAATCAAAACAACCTGGGCTTCCATGACACCTCAGCAGTGCCACAGGCTGATGTCCTCCAAGTCACGCCGCATTGTTGCAGTAATTCATGCAAGTATTGAGTGCATACTATACTGTACATGGAAATACTTTTCAGTAAGCCAACATTTCTGTATTAAAAAACGTTTTTTTTATTGATCTTATGTAATATTCAAATTTTCTGAGTTACAGAATTTTGTGTCTTCACTAGCTGTAAGCCATAATCATCAAAATTAAAAGAAAGAAATGCTTGAAATATATCTCTGTGTGTGTAATGAATCTATATAATATATGAGTTTCAATTTTTGAATTGAATAACTGAAATAAATTACCTTTTAGATGATAGTCTAATTTATTTGAGGTGCGCCTGTATATGCCATTTCAAAGTCGCACACAAATTTAAAAATCAACATGCTGGGCAAGTATTTACACAGTGCTACCTCCTCTTTTATATTTTACCAAACAATTGTGTAGTTTATTGCATTTGTGTGCCCCAAATTAACTTTATTTTATTTTCTACTGAAATTTTGTGCTTCTTAGATCTTTGCAGTAATATTGTGTATTGTAAAAAACTGTAACTAGCACTATTTTGTTCTCTAGTGTGTCTGTTTTCAGAAAATGTATAATGTTTTGGGGATTTGTGCAATCTTCAGGCCTAAAATTATTTTTTAACCTCTTCACGCTGGCAGAACACAAATGTGCGGTCTCCCGGCATCTGGGCCTAGACGCCGAGCATCCGCACATTTGTGTTCTATGAAAAAAACATATGTGCTGAGAGCGCATGCCCTGCGGTTTCTGGTTCTCATGGAAAGGTCCCAATGTCCTCTTTCGATCGGGACCTTTCTAGATCATGTGACCGCCATGATGGCATGTTACGGCGGTCACATTACCCTAAACCCTGCCCCACCTCCCGGCTTCTGAAACCCTTAAAGGGCCAGGAGGGCGCCGGCGCCAAGGGGTTGAACATGTAAGCAAAACCACAAAAAGGGTTATGGCAGTGAAAGGGTTAAAGTGTAACTTAAAACTTTTTTTTCTTTTTGGATAGAGTAAGAGAGAGTTAGAACCCCCATCTTTTTTTTGTGCTATCTGTTTCCCATGAGATTTCATGTTCCGATCTCAACCCAAAAAGTGGGATTTTCTTTCCCTTTTATGTTCAATGATAAGGAGAAACAGTAGAAATAGAGTGAATCTCTCTAACAGGGCACGGACAGCAATAAAAACTGGCAGGTATTCTAATCCCTCTCTGCTGTATCTATCCCAGTGGATATGATGTAATGCGATAAAATACTGATTGGTTTCATAAGATAAATTCTTTTGATGAAATAACGCATGCATTATTTAAGAGCAAACTGCAAAAAAAGTTTTTAAAAATGCTAAAAAGTATTTTGAATAGAGTGAATTCTTATGCGTGGTTATCTTTAATAATAATTGGACCCTGGTCAAACCTTTTCTTGGGCCCCCCTGACCCCCATGCAAATTCACTTTCTGCCTGCTCTGAGACATACAATAAAAAGCAGTTAGACTCAAAATGAGTTTATTGCAGCAGATCAGGCAGCGATTGCGATTGGTTGCTGGAGGTTACAGTATATTATTATTGCTCAATGACTGGTTGCTAGAAGTAACGGCACACATTAAAGCTCTCTGATTAGTTGCTAGAGGTTACAGCACATGGTTTCTGCTTGCTGATTGATTGTTAGAGGTTACGGCACATCATTACCGCTCACTGAGTGGCCGCTAGAAGTTACTGTATATCATTACTGCTCACTGATTGGTTGCTAGAGGTTACTGCACAACATTACTATGGGATCAGTGGCCCTGGTAGGGGGAATGGGGTAAGTGGTAGTGCTGAGGGGATGAGATAAGTGACAATGCTGGTAGGGGATGGGATCAGTGGCAGTACTTGGGGAAATGGGATGAATGGAAGTGATGGGGGTGGATGGGATCAGTGGCAGTGCTGGATAGGGATGGGTGGTGACATTTCTACACCGACTACCAATGTTGGATGTTGGATTTCACTGACCACCAATATAATGGGGAATTTGTACTGACCACCAATGTAATAAAAAATGTATACTGACAACCAATGCAATGGGAAATTTTACACTGGCTGCCAATGTAAGGGGAATTTACACTGAACACCAACTTAAGGGGGGCTTGGACATAGACCACCATTGTAAGGGAGGATTCGACACTGACACACTGACTTTAGGTATGAATGCCACATTACTGGCCCTATTTACATATGAATGCTGCCACAATTTACATATGAGTGACAATTATTTACATGTGAATGCTGACTGCATAAGTAATGGGACTTCACACTGAGATATCAGGACTCAGCCCAGGACAAAAACTTCAAGGGACAAGGAAATATAAACTATGACATTTGGAAAATTTGGGGCAGCTGCTATGGGCCTCACAGCAATGAATGGCTTGGGGCAGATAAATAAAGACACATGTCCAAGCAGCTTAACGCGTGTGTGTGTACATGTATGTGTATGGGTGAATGTGCATGTGTGTTTACATGTCATTATAGAAAAGTTTTTTTACATTAACTACACTCTCATGTGTATATATAAGTTAGATAACACCTCTCACGGTCCAGTGCCAAGCTATCCTCTTGTGTCAAATGAACCAAATAATTGATATATGTTAAAACATTATTCAAACTGTTTAAAAAATTAAATACCATATAAAAACTAGTGTCCTACTCAAACAAGGAATGTTCTTGATATTATGTGATTAATAGCTCGTGATAGACATGTGCAGAAACAAATTTGTTTTATTTTAATTCTCTATTTAAGCAATTTTTGTTTAGTTAAATTTGTTTTATTTGTTTTTGGAATTCGTTTCATTTAATTTTTTCTAATTAAAATTTTCTGAAGTTGGTGGATTTGAATTCAATTTGACAGAGTTCGAAAAATTCGAATTGGCATCCGAATTCAAATTTATTCTATTCGAAATTAAAATTTTGGAAGGTGGTTATATTATATCTTATTCTAGTCTATTTTTTTCTATTATATTCTTTTATTTTCTATTCTATTCTATTTAAATGAAAATTTACTTTATTCGAAATTCAAATTTTGGGAGGTTATATTCTTCTTATTCTATTCTGTTCTATTGTTTTTTCAATTTTTTTCTATTCCATGCTTTTATTTTCTACTATATTTTACTCTGTTCTTTTCTATTCTATGATTTTCTATTCTAATCTATTCTATTCAAATTCAAATGTATTCTATTCAAAATTCAGATTTCGGAAGACAGTTATATTCTCTTTAATTCTATTATACTGCTTTTCAACTCATTTCTTTGCTATTCTTTTTTTATTTTCTATTCTATTTCTTTTCTATTCTAATCTATTCTATTCAAAATTTTAATTTCAGAAGATGGTTACAGTATATTCTATTCTATTCTACTGTTTTTGCTATTCTATTCTTCTATAGTCTATTTGAAATTTGAATTTTGTAAGGCGGTTATATTCTTTCTATTCTATTATTTTATTTTCTATTCTATTTTACTATATTTTCTTCTATTCTAATCTTCTATTTTCTATTATATTATAGTCTTTTATTTACTATTCTATTCTGTTCTATTTTACTCTATTCTTTTCTATTTTATTCTATTCCTTTATTTTCTATTTTATTTTATTCTATTCTTGTTTTTGAATTCAAATTAGGTTTTGTTTTGAATTTGAATTCAAATTTCAGATGTAATTTTGTTTTGTTTTTTAGGATTTGCGTAAATACATGACTATTGTAATTCAAAGACCGGATACATTCGAATGTCTGAATAACAAAAATTTTGTCCGAAGTCTGAGCAAAACGATCTGCACATGTCTAGTCCATACAAAAACATACAAAATGTTCTTACAAAAATGCAACACTTCCAAAAAGTGATGCCCCTCCACAGAGTAACATAACACACTCTGTAAGATCACTGGACCATATCATTTCACTGAATCCAAGGAAGGCAGAAATAGGTTCTGCAAATTTTTCATCCACAGCTCCCCTCTCCTGATATCATAACTCCACCATCTAGGAGAAAATATTCATATAGTGTTGTAGGTCTCAAATAAAATGTATAAAAAAAATAAAGAAAACTACTCATAAGCACAATAATTTATAGATACAGCAAATATAACCATGATCGCTGTCACTCCCAAGCTGATGCTCAAATTATCTTCAGTATAACCACAGACCTCCTCTAATCGCTCAAAACAGAACCTCAGCTAGCCACTGTTAGATAACTTCTCAGCTGACACCACTAAATGTGGAAGTGAGTTCCACATTTTTACAGCTAAACCCT
The DNA here is from genome assembly GCF_062004578.1 of Staurois parvus. Taxonomy (NCBI): domain Eukaryota; kingdom Metazoa; phylum Chordata; class Amphibia; order Anura; family Ranidae; genus Staurois; species Staurois parvus. The sequence goes on along the minus strand of NW_028317994.1, from coordinate 5,078,685 downwards.
TATACAATTTAAGATTAAAGTGCCTCTCATTTAACTTTATGCTGTGGCCAAGTGCCTTCCCCAGAGTCCTTAGGTTAACCCATTTATGACTGCCCAACACATAGTAAAAGGGTGGGATTTAATGCTCACACACTGCACAAATGCATGCATCACTGGGAGGCCATTGTTTATGTGCTGAGAGCATGTTAACTGTGCGCTTTCAGCACAAACTAAGTGTCACAGACAGCTCTCAGTCCAAACGTGATCAGTAGTTGGTGGGTTCAACATCCAATAATGTGACCATTGTGACAGTGGTGACATGATCACTGATCCTTCCTGCCCCTGGGTGTTCCGAATTGTTTAAAGGGACACTGGGAGAGGCAGTAAGGGTTTAAAAAGTCCAATGTTTTGTAAAGTGGTGGAATTATAGTTTTATCTTGTGAGTAAAAACAATTTTAATAAAGGAAAGTAATCTGCTGGCTTTTTTAGCTGCAGCTTGATATTGCATGCTATTGCTGTTGGTATTGTTTGCCAGGATCCCTAGATATTTTTCACTAATTCACCCAGAGAAGAACCTCATAGTCAATAGCTTGCATGCATATTTGAGCCCCCAAGTACATAGCTTTAATTTTTTCAATATTGAACCTCATCTGCTAAGTAAATGCCCACCTCTCAATTTTATCAAGGTCTTCTTGTGGAGATTATATCCTATTGTGACATTATTTCCCTACATAATTTGGTAATCAGTAAACACTGAGCTTGAGCTATTTATTCCACCCTCTATAGCTTTTTTCCACTTGACCTATGGAAGATTTACCCCCCTGCATGCTGAGCAGGCCATTTTTTTATTATATGGCACTGCGTTACTTTAACTGACAATTGCAGTCATGCAACGCTGTACATAAATTAAATTTATGTCTTTTTTCCCACAGATATAGCTTTATTTTGGTGGTATTTGATAACAACTGGTTGTAATTTTTTTGCGCTAAAAGCAAAAAATACATACAATTTCTAAAAAAAAACAATATTTTTTTACTTTTCGCCATATCCAAATAAAAATATAAAAAATCAAATTTCTTAAAAAATTTAGGCCAATATGTATTCTGCTACATAATTTTTGGTAAAAAAAATCCCAATAAGCGAATATTGATTGGTTTGCAGAAAAGTTATAGCATCTACAAACTATGGTATATATACTGGAATTTGTATACATTTTTTTCTCATACTAGTAATGTCAGTGATTAGTGACTTATAGCAGGACTGCAACATTGCGGCGGACAATCTAACAATAACTGACTCTGACTGACACTTTGTGGGAACCAGAGACTAGTACAGTGATCAGTGCTAGAAATATACCCTGTCACTGTACTAATGACACTGGCTAGGCAGGGGTTAAACATCTAGAGTGGTCAAAGGGTTAACTGTATGCCTAACAAAATCCATCACATTTCCATTGACAGGACACGGTTCTGCCTCGTTCATTTAGTTAGAGCTGCGTTCTGTCTCTCTTCTCGCTGATCAGCATATATATATATATATATATATATATATATATACTGTATACACTATATTGCCAAAAGTATTGGAACACCCCTCCAAATCATTGGATTCAGGTGTTCCAATCATCTTAATGGCCACAGGTGTGTAAAATCAAGCACCTAGGCATGCAGACTGCTTCTACAAACATTTGTGAAAGAATGGGTCGCTCTCAGGAGCTCAGTGAATTCAAGCATGGTACCGTAATAGGTTGCTACCTTTGCAATAAGTCCATCCATGAAATTTCCTTGGTACTAAATATTCCATGGTCAAATGTTAGTGATATTATAACAAAGTGTAAGCAACTGGGAACAACATCAACTCAGCCACAAAGTGGTAGGCCATGTTCACTGTTGGGACCCTTACTTTTTAATATATTTATAAATGATACAGTGGGGCAAAAAAGTATTTAGTCAGCCACCAATTGTGCAAGTTCTCCCACTTAAAAAGATGAGAGAGGCCTGTAATTGGCATCATAGGTAGACCTCAACTATGAGAGACAAAATGAGAAAAAAAATCCAGACAATCACATTGGCTGATTTGGAAAGAATTTATTTGCAAATTATGGTGGAAAATAAGTATTTGGTCATCTACAAACAAACAAGATTTCTGGCTCTCACAGACCTGTACCTTCTTCTTTAAGAGGCTCCTCTGACCTGCACTCATTACCTGTATCAATGGCACCTGTTTGAACTTGTTATCAGTATAAAAGACACCTGTCCACAACCTCAAACAGTCAAACTCCAAACTCCACTATGGTGAAGACCAAAGAGCTGTCGAAGGACACCAGAAACAAAATTGTAGACCTGCAACAGGCTGGGAAGATTGAATCTGCAATAGGCAAGCAGCTTGGTGTGAACAAATCAACTGTGGGAGCAATAATTAGAAAATGGAAGACATACAAGACCACTGATAATCTCCCTCGATCTGGGGCTCCACGCAAGATCTCACCCTGTGTGGACAAAATGATCACAAGAACGGTGAGCAAAAATCCCAGGACCACACGGGGGGACCTAGTGAATGACCTGCAGAGAGCTGGGACCAACGTAACAAAGGCTACCATCAGTAACACACTATGCCGCCAGGGACTCAGATCCTGCAGTGCCAGACGTTTCCCCCTGCTTAAGCCAGTACATGTCCGGGCCCGTCTGAAGTTTGCTAGAGAGCTTTTGGATGATCCAGAAGAGGATTGGGAGAATGCCATATGGTCAGATGAAACCAAAATAGAACTGTTTGGTAGAAACACAGCTCGTCGTGTTTGGAGGAGAGAGAATGCTGAGTTGCATCCAAGGAACACCACACCTACTGTGAATCACAGGATAAGTGAGTGCTTAAAATAAAATGATAAAAATGAATAAAATTGAATAAATGAGTTAATAGCAGCTCAACACCAAAAAAGGTACCGTATAAACCTCCAAAATAGTCAATATACATAAAGAGGGGGTGCAGCGCTAAATTAGAGCATATATACACATTTATGTAAGGCAGTATTAAGGTGCAGATAAAGTGCAAAAATGATTTTTATCACTTATAGGTGACTAAAAGTGATTAAACATAGTCTATAGCGTGATCAAAAAAGATCTCAAGAAGATCTTCAAAAAATCCAATGGCTGGATCCGTGGATGAGGTGATAAATATGTAAAGATTGCGCACTCACCAGATACGCCATTACAATGCGCATTCAAAGCAGATACTCTCAAGACATCCAGGATCCTTATATGAGTCTGGTCAGATCTGGTCAAGAGCCCCTCGCCACTTGATAGTATTGCCACACATGAAAAGGCCGCTCTGCAGATGTCAAAGGCTCCCACCGGAGCCCAAAGAACAAAAGGAGGCCAAATAGTGTGATACCTTAATGGCAAAGGGGTATTTATTCCCAAAAAAATACAATACAGGCAGGAGCAGGAGAGATACTGACCATGCATAAATAAGTTTGCAAATGGCCGCCGGGGCCCTCGTGGCGCCGGTCGGCGTGACGTCACACCGCAGTAGCCGCTCCCTGACGCGTTTCGTGCGAAAGCACGTAGTCATAGGGGGTTAGCTTACAGAGGTGGACGTCTGTGATGGACCTAAATAAGGAAAACGGCGCATGCGCCGTGGTCGTGCGCCATTTTCCAATAGACAAATGTCTCCGTATCGGGCACCATTTTCATGTAGCCCGCCGAACGGCGCATGCGCGAGCGCCGTCAGTACGGAGTTGCACAGTAAACAACACAACAAGGATCACCAGGGAAGGATGTATTGCCACAGGAACCCATATACAGCGCAGATCAAGGACAGACAGCTATATTATCATCAGTCTGACCAGCACATACATGGACAATGATTCTCTGGGCCAAAAGATGAAGATTAAACTTAAAATGTAAATTATACCTGGTGGTCCCTGTTGGTATCCCAATCTATAGTAGACTCACAGTCAATATCTCAAATATAAAAACATATAACGCATTAATTTAATTACAACAATAATATAAGAGACATATATGATAAATTACAATACAATCATTAAAAATAGAATATTCCTGTATTAAAATAGAATAAGATAAAATAGAATAGAATAAAAGAAAGTGATTATAAAATTATAAAATTGACCTCGCTATGACCTAAAAACCGACCGGTGACAAAGAAGACGACAATACAGTAGGAGGAATAAACTGATGCTAGCTATTGTCAATGAAACAGTTAATATCCATGTCTATGTTAAGTCCTTTAGGACGCATACAATCAATCTGATAAATCCAAGGAAACGGATCGCAACAGCTACATTCCCACTAGTAGCTGCCATCATCCATTGTGGCTTCTAATGTACCCAAAGGTCAATTTCTCAGAATTAGAAGAAATTGTACTTCATTGGACACTTATGCACAGGCCTCTGTTCTGAAAAATAGATTTATTGAGAGAGGATATGAACAATCTCATCTTACTCACATTATGCAAGAAGTAGCGAACATGGATAGGGAATCACTATTGACTGATAACCCAGTATGCAAGCCATCGAAGGTTTGCCCTTTTGTGACTACATTTTCTGCTCAGTTTAAAACAATTACTAAAATTATTAACCAAAACTGGAAAATTCTTAAAACTGATCCGGTTTTAACTAGGATCTTGCCGGACAAGCCTGAGATTATGTTTAGGAGAGCACAACCTTTGAGAAACACAATAGCCCCTAATATCATTAACCCGCCCAATAAAACTACTTTTTTCAATAACATGGTGGGCTTTTTCCCGTGTAATAATTGTATCATATGTACATGTAATGGACACAGGAAAAAGAGAATTGATGACTTCCCATCCACCAGCACTGGGAAGACCTATAAAATCAATAACTTCATATCGTGCAATAGCAGATATGTCGTTTATCTTTTGCAATGTCCTTGTAAAAAACAATATGTCGGACGCACCACCAGGAGACTTAGAGACCGACTGCGGGAACATGTTAACAATGTGAAAAAGGGTTACAGAGAGCACTCATTGTCAATGCACTATAGGACACATCATAACAGGGACCCATCTTCCTTGATATTTGCAGGAATTGATGTAGTACAAAATCACTGGAGGGGAACGAATAAAAAGAGAACAGTTTCCCAGATGGAAACTAAATGGATTTATCAGATTGATTGTATGCGTCCTAAAGGACTTAACATAGACATGGACATTAACTGTTTCATTGACAATAGCTAGCATCAGTTTATTCCTCCTACTGTATTGTCGTCTTCTTTGTCACCGGTCGGTTTTTAGGTCATAGCGAAGTCAATTTTATAATTTTATAATCACTTTCTTTTATTCTATTCTATTTTATCTTATTCTATTTTAATACAGGAATATTCTATTTTTAATGATTGTATTGTAATTTATCATATATGTCTCTTATATTATTGTTGTTTTAAATTAATGCGTTATATGTTTTTATATTTGAGATATTGACTGTGAGTCTACTATAGATTGGGATACCAACAGGGACCACCAGGTATAATTTACATTTTAAGTTTAATCTTCATCTTTTGGCCCAGAGAATCATTGTCCATGTATGTGCTGGTCAGACTGATGATAATATAGCTGTCTGTCCTCGATCTGCGCTGTATATGGGTTCCTGTGGCAATACATCCTTCCCTGGTGATCCTTGTTGTGTTGTTTACTGTGCAACTCCGTACTGACGGCGCTCGCGCATGCGCCGTTCGGCGGGCTACATGAAAATGGCGCCCCATACGGAGACATTTGTCTATTGGAAAATGGCGCATGACCACGGCGCATGCGCCGTTTTCCTTATTTAGGTCCATCACAGACGTCCACCGCTGTAAGCTAACCCCCTATGACTACGTGCTTTCGCACGAAACGCGTCAGAGAGCGGCTACTGCGGTGTGACGTCACGCCGACCTGCGCCACGAGGGCCCCGGCGGCCATTTGCAAACTTATTTATGCATGGACAGTATCTCTCCTGCTCCTGCCTGTATTGTATTTTTTTGGGAATAAATACCCCTTTGCCATTAAGGTATCACACTATTTGGCCTCCTTTTGTTCTTTGGGCTCCGGTGGGAGCCTTTTACATCTGCAGAGCGGCCTTTTCATGTGTGGCAATACTATCAAGTGGCGAGGGGCTCTTGACCAGATCTGACCAGACTCATATAAGGATCCTGGATGTCTTGAGAGTATCTGCTTTGAATGCGCATTGTGATTGCGTATCTGGTGAGTGCGCAATCTTTACATATTTATCACCTCATCCACAGATCCAGCCATTGGATTTTTTGAAGATCTTCTTGAGATCTTTTTTGATCACGCTATAGACTATGTTTAATCACTTTTAGTCACCTATAAGTGATAAAAATCATTTTTGCACTTTATCTGCACCTTAATACTGCCTTACATAAATGTGTATATATGCTCTAATTCAGCGCTGCACCCCCTCTTTATGTATACCTACTGTGAAGCATGGGGGTGGCAACATCATGCTTTGGGGCTGTTTATCCACAAAGGGAACAGGACGACTGATCCATGTACAGGACAGAATGAATGGGGCCATGTATCGTGAGATTTTGAGTGCAAACGTCCTTCCATCAGCAAGGGCATAGAAGATGAAACGTGGCTGGGTCTTCCAATATGACAATGATCCCAAACATACCGCCCGGGCAACGAAGGAGTGGCTTCGTAAGAAGCATTTCAAGGTCCTAGAGTGGCCTAGCCAGTCTCCAGATCTCAACCCCATAGAAAACCTTTGGAGGGAGTTGAAAGTCCGTAGTGCCCAGAGACAGCCCCAAAACATCACTGCTCTAGAGGAGATCTGCATGGAGGAATGGGCCAGCATACCAGCAACAGTGTGTGCCAACCTTGTGAAGACTTACAGGAAACGTTTGACCTCTGTCATTGCCAACAAAAGATATATAACAAAGTATTGAGATGAACTTTTGATATTGACCAAATACTTATTTTCCACCATAATTTGCAAATAAATTCTTTCCAAATCTCCCAATGTGATTGTCTGGATTTTTTTCTCATTTTGTCTCTCATAGTTGAGGTCTACCTATGATGCCAATTACAGGCCTCTCTCATCTTTTTAAGTGGGAGAACTTGCACAATTGGTGGCTGACTAAATAATTTTTTGCCCCACTGTATAGGGTCTGGGATTAAAAATACCATTTCAGGTTAGGTCCAGAATCCATGGTTTCTTTAGCAACAAAAAGTTGACAGGTGTTGGTGGATAAACATGATAAGTTTCTCTCTGTTTGGCAACTGTGGGTGGATTACCAGCCGGTTTCTCGTTTTACCATGAAACTTACTAATCTATGACGTGTTCGGTTTTGCCTCTCCATTCCCCTTATGTGGGAATCGTGTCTCCCGGCTCTCCCCCCCAGGCAAATTCCTCTTCTTTGCTGGCCTGTCTCTTTCTTCTCTCTGCTCTTTTTCTTTTTGTTTTCCTGTTTTTTATGAATTGGGGGGGTCTGGGTTTTTTTTTTTACCCCTTGGCCCTCTCTGGATCTACTTGATTCTCTGTATTTCTTTCTCTCCTCTTTCATATGGTTTGTTTATGTTAGATAGATTGTCTATCATTTATTATTGTCATCTCACAGGTCTATGATTCTCGGACAACATTGCCTCATGAGGGCATGGCTCTCTGTGTGTTTTCTTTTTACTGCCTTCTTGTATGTAGCTTTTCTATTTCTGAAAGTGGTTGCGGGCCATGTGGCTCTTTGCCTTTCATAGTGTTATCTGGACCCCGTGGGTCTTGTATGTGTATCTCTGTGTTTGTTGTGTGATGTTTCCCTGTCCTTTATTGTTTGTTGTCGCTTTGTATCATACAATTTGTCATGGTTTGTATGTTTCCTTTAACATGCTTAGCTTACAATCGACCTCAGCACACTGTTTAATTGGGCAACTATGTTACAAATGAGGTTTAATGTTGATAAATGTAAGGCTAAGAATATGCATGCATCATACATACTAGGGGGGTACAACTGGGGGAATCAATGGTGGAGAAGGATCTGGGGGTTCTGGTAGATCACAAGCTTAATGATGGCATGCAATGCCAAGCTGCAGTTTCTAAAGCGAGCAAAATCCTGTCTTGTATTAAAAGAGGTATAGACTCTAGAGAGAGAGAGAGATTTTACTCCTGTACGAATCATTAGTAAGACCTCATCTGGAATATGCAGTTAAATTTTTGGCACCAATTCACAAAAAGAACATTGGGGAACTATAGAAAGTACAGAGAAGGGCAACCAAACTGATAAGAGGCATGGAGGAGCTCAGCTATGAGGAAAGATTAGAGGAACTGAATTTATTCTCTCTTGAGAAGAGAAGATTAAGGGGGGATATTATCAACATGTATAAATACATCAGTGGTTCATATAGTGAACTCGGTGTAGAGTTATTCACCTTGAGGTCATCACAGAATACAAGGGGGCACTCTTTATGTCTGGAGGAGTATAAATGTATTCTCCAAACACAGAAAAGTTTTTTCACAGTAAGAGCTGTGATAAATGTGGAATAGTCTCCTCAAGAGTTGGTTCTGCCCAGCTCAGTGGCTTGCTTTAAAAAAAGGCCTGGATTCTTTCTTGGATACACAGAATATAACTGTATATAACATTTATAGGTAAAGTTGATCCAGGGAATATATGATTGCATCTTGGGGGATCAGGAAGCAATTTTTTCCCCTGCAGGAGCAAATTGGATCATGCTTTGCTGGGTTTTTTGCCTTCCTCTGGATCAGCTGTGGGTGTAGGATTATAACTTTTTTTAAAAAATGTTTTATGTTTAAACTGGATGGAGTTTTTTTTGTTATCAGCCAGACTAAGTAAGACAGAAGCAAAAATGACAGAGCAGGGTCATCACATGCTGAAGTGTACAGTGAGCAGAAGTCACCAACTATCTTCAGAGTCAATAGCTAAAAATCTCCAAACTTCATGTGGCTTTCAGATTAGCACAACAGTGCTTAGAGAGCTTCATGGAATTGGTTTCCATGACTGAGCATCTGCATCCAAGCCTTACATCACCAAGTGCAATGTAAAGCATCAGATGCAGTGGTGTAAAGCACACCGCCACTGGACTCTAGAGCAGTGGAGATGTGTTCTCTGGAGTGACTAATCACACTTCTCTGTCTGGCATACCGATGCACATGTCTTGGTGAGGGGGGATTATTGTGTGAGGTTGTTTTTGAGGAGTTGGGCTTGGCCTCTTAGTTCCTGTGAAAGGAACTCTTAAGGTATCAGTATACCAAGACATTTTGGACAATTTCATGCTCCCAACTTTGTGGGAACAATTAGGGGATGGCCCCTTCCTTTTGCAACATGACTGCACACCAGGGCACAAAGCAAGGTCCTTAAGGCATGGATGAGCAGGTTTGCGGTGGAGGAACTTGACTGGTCTGGACCTCAATCTGTTAGAACACCTTTGGGATGAATTAGAGCTGAGACTGTGAGTCAGGCCTTCTTGTCTAACATCAATGCCTGACCTCATAAATGCCCTTCTGGAAGAATGGTCAAACATTCCCATAGACAAACTCCTATACCTTATGGACAGCTTTCCCAGAAGAGTTGAAGCTGTTATAGCTGCAAAGGGTGGGCCAACTCAATATTGAGTCCTACGGAATAAGACTGGGATGCCATTAAATTTCATGTGCGTGTAAAGGCAGGCGTCCCAGTACTTTTGGCAATAAAATGTATATATCTATATATACTGTGTGTGTATATATATATATATATATATATATATATATATATATATATATATATATATACATACATGCATACACACACACACACACACATGATTTGCACAGAGCAACCACCCTGTAGTAGTACATATGCTTTAGGGCAGTTGAGAACTGGTTATATAGAAGATAAACAGAATTGGTCCCAGGAATGAACCCTGGGACACTCTACTCACTACCTTAGACCATTTGGATAATTATTAATTTATCACTACCCTTTGAACATTTCCCTGTAACCAGTTTTCTATCCATGTACATACAAAACATCTTTTTAAAAACTTTTAAATTTTTTTTTTTACTTTATTTTAACTTTTTCATAACTTTTCATAATTATAACTGTAAATTTCCAACTTTAATTTTAGAGTCTTTAAAAATGCAATAGACAGTTTCATGACTAACAACTTTCAAGATCCTTGTGTGTGAATTGTATGCTCTGGACTGTGCACTGTTGTATGCTATACTAATATTCGACTAGTGTGTGGTAGCAACAGAAGCAATCCTTGATGCAGAGACCAGGTTGACCAGGACTGGAGGGACAGAAAAAAAAAAAACTTGTGCCTTGTCTTATTCCAACCTACTACAGACACAACTTCTTCTTTGGGGTGACTTTTGGATTGGGGTACCTGGGAGGACATTAGGAAAATGCCTTTCATGCATCTAGCTCACAGCACCTTCTGCATGCAAAAGGGCTGGGATGATCGCTTCCTGAAATGTTAGGAAGGTTCCACTTCTTACTGTTGCTTTGTAAATCACAAAAGCATTATATATAGCCAATTGAAATAGATAAATAGACACTTTTTTGTACCATTGTCTAACTCTGTGGGAAACTAAGTACGGCTTTATTATTTGGCTGTTGAGGTCCACCCCTCCCATATTAAGATTATAGTTGTGGATACAGAGAGGCTTTTCAATGACACCAAATGCTGTGAAAATTTGGATTGTCTTATCTGCGAGAATGGAAAACAGGAATAAAACATCCTTTTTTCCTTCCACTTCACTGCGAGTAATTCATTATTCCTCAAGCAGGCTTTCTCCCCCTTTTTAAGTGGAAAGTTTACAAGCTGTTGGGAGAAACCCCAGCAATTAGGTCTCACGGTGCCACAGCAACCAATTTCAAGATTGAATAAGTGTCTAAAAAGTGGAATTCTTGTATAGAAGTTGTAGATGTACAAATAGTACCTCTTGTGGAATAAAGACACCAAGTCCCACACTATCTTGCCACTGCTCCCCATGTAGTCTGGGCAGTTGGGGGAGGGCTATGCTTCACTGTCTTCTCCCTCATAAACTCTAAATTTGTATGTATAGCCTTTAGCCCTCTCACAGAGCTTATACATTTTGTCCCTATATCTGGCACGCTTGCTGGGTAGATACTGCTTGATTGCAAGGTGGAAGTGAAATGTATTAGGGACTTATTTACGCAGATATTTTGTTGGGGAGTATACAGTACATATCTGCAAATTTCTCTAAGAAGTAGTTTATGAGGGGCCGAATTTTGTAGAGCCAATCATATTCAGGGCAGTAGAGTGTATTATTACTAAAATGCATAAAACTAATTATATTCTGATATCTACATCTGGCCATTGCAGCAGAGAACATGGGCATATGATAAATAGGGTCTGTGCACCAATATGACCGCAATTCATTCTTTTTTTGTAATGTTCATGTTAAGGATTATACCCCAAAAGGTTTTAAATTCTGTCCAGAACTGAATTTGGGTGAGCAGTGATATATTGTTGTGTTTATAGATTGGTTTGGTTCACAATTAATTGATACAGATCTTCTTTGAAAAACAGCTACAAAACAGGAGTTGCTAAATTTGCTGTTTCCACCTGAATTCCGGGTTGGGCTGTGAATGGGGAGATAATTGAAGCTACTGAATCTGGGGGCTGCCAAACAGGATTTTCAAGCACATCTGAATTGTTGGTGGCTATGGGGCTCTGATAGTGCTAGTCAATTCACCAGCTTGGACTGCACTTTTGGGACTCGCTATGTCACCATGAGATACTGCAGTGCTGGTGTGTAAAAGGCTACTAGGTGCTAGGCCACTGGTGTTTGCCATCTCACTAAAAGGTTGTCCAGCGCTAGTACTTGCACCCTGCTGCATATGAGGAAAATCATGCATTCCTCGCACTTTAGCTAACTGGGGTCAGGTACGCTTAATCTTAGCAGAGATTAAGGTTTGTATTCTGAGCCTGATTCTGACAGTCAGGCTTCCCCCTTTGCTCTCCTCTGTCATACTCAAAATCCTGCAGGCCTTTTCACTAGGGTACCTTTCTTTGGACATTTTGGGCACTACATTTATGGTTATCTAGTGCAACTCACAAGAAACTGTCAGGGACTGCTTAAATACCTAGAAATAAAATGTATCTGCTAGTGCTAGTGGGGATCAGGCCTGATTCTGCTAATGCTTTGGTTTGTGTACAATGTTTCAGAGGTGACAATGATCTACTGCACTTATTTGGGGGTGGGGAGAGATGTATCCTGCAACATTTTATCCTGGTAACCGGCTCTTGTTATTCTTCCTGGTGCATACCAGTGGTCCTTGCTGCACGTCTACGACTTCGGGTTCTGGTGATGTGAGTTCCACCTTGTGATGGCTGACTTCCTCCTGTCATGGATCCCATCCACCCACTCAGTCATACTGGCACATTCCATCTGTCTTCAGCCTGGATTTGACCAACAATTGCTATGCTGTGTAGCATCATGTAACATAATGAATGAATATGTATTAACCAATTACTTTAAACTGAATATAGCCAGTCTTTCAAAATAACAAAAGAATAACAGAATTTCCAAAAGTATTAATTCATTTGGAACATAATGATTATGATGAAACAAAATGATTTACTTAATGAATGAAACCCAAACGAAGCAAAGTTTTTTTGTCATGTTCATCTCTACTGCATCATTCTCTATCAGGTTTTCTCTGCTGCCAAATGCCCTTCTAGAATATGTCAATGGGCCAACTCTAATACCAACATTCAGTAAGGTTTGGGCATCACCATTTGGTCTTAGGGTGGAAAAGACATGAGTCTCTGAGAGGTCTATAGAGAGTCTGTAGCTGGAGCCACTTAATCAAATGAGTGAAATCATACATTCGTGATATGGGTAATTTTTCTACCTAGTAAGTCCAGTTGTTAGCACACTAAGCCTGGACAGCCAGGGTTACACCCAAGTGTACCAATATTTCTGCTTGAAGATGAATATATTCCACTACTTCCACAGACTCTAGGTCATAGTAGGCCTTTTTTGGACCCTCCAGATAATTAATGGGGTCACCATTCCAGCCCACTGTTCTTTGAGCCACCTTTCCCTTTAAGCAGTCCATTCAAAACTGGTCAAGAACACCTCAGGGTCATCATTTACAGTCATCTTTGGCAATAAGCAGCTTACTCAGAAAAACAGTGCATTGCTGGAACCACTCTCATCATCATCCTACTGATCTCTGCTCCTGCCATAACGGCATTTCCATGTTGTAGGCCTCAGCTTGTTACTGGCCTTGCTCCTGGGCTGCAAGGCTCTGTTGCTTGACTTACTGTTGGGCTGCAAGATCCTGTTTCTGGGTTTGCTGTTGGGCTGATAAGCTATGTTATGACTGTTCTTGCTGACAGATCCATGTTTGCTGCAAAGCTTGTTGTCCTTATTCATTTGCTTCTGCTCAGCATTTGCTGTTAATTGGTGTTTTCTAAAACAAGGCTTAATACCTGTTTATGCTGCCTCCACCATGCGTGAGCGATTAGCTCAAAAGCCTGGATGAGTTCACCATTAGTTAACCACATCAAGACTGGACTGTTTCACCCCCTTCCTGCCAAGGCCATTTTTCATAATTCAGTTCTTCCATACTTTGAATGACAATTCAGAAAGCACTTTTTTGATGTGAAAAAAATATTTCTGTTATAAAATTTTGCAAATAATTAATGTTTCTTCATAAATTTAGGGCAAAATTAATTCTGCTTTATTTCTTTGGTGAAAATAACCTGAATCAGTGTGTATTATTTAGTCTGTGTGAAAGTTATAGAGCCTACAAATTATAGCATATACAGGTGTACTTATGAATGCCTCGGTTAACATAACTTTTGGTTTACGAAAGAAAATCCATTGAAAATAATGCCTCGGTTTACAATTTTTTTTTCGCAATACGAACGGATTAATTGGTTTTCAATGCATTTACAAATATTTTTTAATCATGTCCCTGTACAGTACTATGCCTGTAAAGTGCACTTTATAAAGAGTTTTGAACGGATAAGACTTTTTTAACTTTTTTCTGTGCTCTGGAACGTATAAACTGGTTTTCAATGCATTTACAAATTATTTTTTAATCATGTCCCTGTACAGTATTTATGCCTTTAAAGTGCACTTTATAAAGAGTTTTGAACAGATAAGACTTTTTTTACTTTTTTCTGACCTCCAGAACGGATTAATTGGTTTTCAATGCATTCCTATGGGAAACCACATTTCGGTTTACAAATTTTTCGTAATACGAAAAGTCCCACAGAATGCATTAAATTCTTAAACCAAGGTACTCCTGTATACTTAAAAATTGATCAGTCTGAATGTTCTTACTACCTATCTCATTTCTGGGGGTCATGAAATGCCAGAACAGTGGAAATACCCCCATAATGAGTCTTTTGAAAATGTTTTTTTTTTTGCTACGTTTTTGGAAAACACTGAAAGAAAATGAAAATGCACACATTTGGCAATTTCTAAGATATTTTTAACACACAGCATGGGCATACTTAGAATTATGCCACAAACACATTCTACTACTCCTCCTGCGTATGGGAATACCACACATGTGAGACTTTTTTTTTTCAGCCTATCCACAAAGCTGAGCCCAACATTCAAGGAGGGGCATAAATTGTGCATCTAATTTCCTGTGACATTTTGGAGGCCCTGGAGAATCAAGACTGCTGGCTACACTGGTCTGGGGACACTGTAACTAGTCTTATGGTGATCTAGGACACTGTGTCTGGTTGATCACACTGTCTGTATTCAGGGCCTCGCACCAGCACCATCAGGGATGTCCAATTGGAAGTAGTGGCTGTGTTCTTGCAGCTGCTGTTTCTGATTAGACATCAATGGGATTTCTTGCATGGGGATGCACAGAAAACCTGTATATCCCTATGTGGGTAAACATTGCTCTCACATGGGGTACACATTGATATGCCCCATGTGAATGAGACTTTATGGTAACAATGGGATTGACATGGGCTTGTTAACACTTGAGGTTGAGCCACATTTTAACCACCTCTAAACTGCTCCCTCTTTAGCTGGGAAGGTAGCAGCTGGGGTGTGCACATGCCATGGTAGGAAACAGGGGCAGACTGACAACTCATGGGGCCCCCGGGCAATAGGGGATCATGGGGCCCCCTGTGTCCTTGCCCAAACTCAAAAAAGCTTATGAAAAAGGTACCAGGAGCATCTCATGGGGTCCCCTACTGACCCCGGGCCCTCAGGCAGTGCCCGAGTTTCCAAATGATCAGTCCGCCCCTGGTAGGAAATATATTCCCGTTCATACTCAGTGGATACTATTGCCTGCTAAGTGTGACTCATTCAAGTGAGTGCGATTGCAGTGCAATTGCTCTTCAGCTGCAAACATTGCACACAGTTGTGGTATGATAATTCAGCATTTGTGGGGTTAAGACTGTTTAATGCCCTCTGAAGAGCAATATTAGTGTGGATCACTCTTCAGAGAGCACCACAAGTATTAATTGTGCCCTATTATTTAAATTATTTTTTAAATTGTTTTCTTTTTGTTTTTTATTAATTATTTTTACAACTTTTAATGTTTTTTACAAGCTAAAAATAATCACTGTCTCTAGAGCAGTGCAGTGTCACTATTGACATCTGGTCAATGATCAGAGATGCTGATCATCTTTTTTTTCTATTAATAGCATGCAGCTTGCTGATTGCTGTGAGTGGAGAGACTTCACAGGCTGTGTTGTTGCAGCCTGTGTTTACACATGTGATTGGTCACAGCGATCACATGAAGCAGAACCAATTACAGAGTCCCTGTACCCAGATCTATCATCCGCTGTGTCCAGTGGACACTGCGATCACAAATCTTGCCACTGTGTCACCCTGAGTCCACCTGTAATTGGTGTGATTGGTCACAGCGATCACATGGAGGAGAATCAATTACAGCATCCCTGTACCCAGATCTGTGATCTGCTGTGTCCAGTGGACACTGCGATCACAGATCGTGCCACTGTGTGGCCCTGAGACTGCAAACTATTCCCAGAATGGGAGGGTGTACTAGCATGTCCTCCGAAAATGGAGCTTGTCCTGCCTGACCCTATATGTACAGTGGCCAGGTGGGAAGCAGTTAAACAGGCATGGAAAACAGCGTTCTCATTGAAACATGTGTGCAATTTATTTACAAAGACTATGTATACTATGTACAGCAACAAAAACAGAAGGGCAAAATAAATAAATAAGAACATAAATATTGATCTGTTGGTGACCTAACCGTTTATCGTCCATTAACAGTATATATACTGCTAGTGGGTGGCACAGCCAGGCATGGCAATGTACTAGTACACTCCTGGCTTCCAACTTTGTGGCATGCATGAGCGTGCCCCGTACTGACCTGTGTTGGTTGTCAGCAGGATTCGGCCAATAATTTGGACCATGAACCTGCTTATTGGCTGTAGCTAATCACAGCACACAGCCTAGTGTTTTTTTTGTAAACACAGAAAAGGGATCTGGCCGGTTCATCTTTCCCTGTAAAACAGGCATTTGACAGTCACAGTGTGCATTTGGCCTTAGAAAGAAATTGGTTAGCTTTGCTGACAGAAACATCAAAATGAGTTTTCTCTGACAGCGCCCTCTTTGGACATAGGGATTCTAGAGTTTTAGGCACTATCATAGCTTTTTTTCTCAGAAAATGTAAAAAAAAGAATCAGCTTTTCTGTAAAGTCATTGAAAAAAGAAAGCAACAACTGTAAATATCCTCAGCAAGCAATTTAGAAAACACACCTAACATTGTTGTAATTAATCTATTTCTAAGAGGTTAGGTTGTAGGCTCTGCAAAGTTCTTTTTAAATACCAAAGAAAAAGGAAATAGCATAATGTCAACACTGATTTAAAAATGTAAATATTGCTTTCTTCATTAGAAAATATAAATTCTGTAAATTATCTTTGGAGTTTAGGTTTTTTTGTTTAATGTCTGTATTCTGTGTACAGGGGCTATTTATCTGCATCAAAAAATAATTTTAGACCTTATTGGCTAATCACCTGTCCAATCATATGATCCTCCTATCTAATAGATATCTAAACAGATGTTCAAATATCAGAACAAAAAATGCAGTCATACACAAGGTCCCCATGGGCATGAGAATGTAATTCTAATTAATATTGTCTATGATATAATAAGAGCATAAAAGATTGCCTCCATCCTTGATGGTCATATCTCTTACTGAGTGGGACTACCAGCAGCTGGAATGGCAAAGTTTAGTAAATACCAGTCTAACCGTACTCTCCGCACCTCGCAAGACCTCCTACTCTCTAGCTCCCTTGTCTCCTCCTCCCATGCTCATCTCCAGGATTTCTCAAGGGCTTCAGCCATCCTCTGGAACTCCCTACCCCAAGCTATCAGGCTATCTCCTACTCTGTTCACCTTTAGGCGCACTCTGAAAACCCATCTCTTCAGGGAAGCCTACCCCGCCCCCAGCTAATACTGGAATCCACTACTCCTCCTACCACTCCATCCCCTTCAGCTAATTACCTCTTGTACCACTATCCCCTCCCTCCTAGATTGTAAGCTCCAGGGAGCAGGGCCCTCTAATTCCTCTTGTATTGAACTGTATTGTTGCTGTATTGTCTCCCACTATAATGTAAAGCACTGAGCAAACTGTTTGCGCTATATAAGTCCTGTATAATAATAATAATAATAATAATAATAATAATGTTTGTAAGGTTAGTGCACTTACATGGCAAATGCCGTAATGAGCCTGGCCAGAGGAGGTCACATATCCATGTAACTATAACAATTATAATATATTCATTCTCTATTTTAACTTTTGTTATAATTTTGTTAGTATCAGCATATTATTTTATTTCGTTTTACATCTTTCTTTTTATGAAATACGCAGCTCTAAGCTTTTTTTTGTTTGTTTACAACTTTATAAAGATTGATGCCAGCCTACTCTGGAAAATGTCAACAGCACAGTCATCTCAGTTTGTCATCAGCCAAACATCTCCATCTTTTTCATGCCTTTGCAAGCTCTTGGCTTTTAACTTACAACTGCTGCTGTGACGTGCAATAGTCTATTGCAAATCAATTCAGAGAATGAGGAAATGGTGCATTACGCAAGGACTCCCATGGAATTTTATATTACAGTCACACAAATAGCAGATAAGAGCATTAAGATTAATGGTGTCTTAATAAATGCCAAAAGAATTAGCAATACTTTGTTGTTTGCTGTTGTAAATTGCCAATACTACATGAGTTTTACCACAATGTGTGTGGGAGCACTTTGACTTTATTTAAATAATTGTGTCTGATTTATGCAATAAAGTTTCAAAATGTTTATCTTCAAGAGACAGTTAAATGTCTTACATTAGAACAAATGAGCAAATCACTGACCTTTTAAACTAATTTGCAGATACATACATATATAATGTTTTAGCAGTACTAATAATATTGCATTATGTGCCTATTTGGTTTTGCTTGATATTGGAGCATGAGTTTTCTAGAAATGTGACCTCCTGTAATCTTCAGCTTTCCTGTGTGTGCAAATGCACATTTTATCATTTTTAGTATACAGTATACAAATTATATCAAACAATCATTTCCTGTGTTAAAATAATTTCAGGACCATCAGTTTCAAATATTGTCCGAATCTAATGCTTTTTATTGAGGGGATGTTCCAACTAGTTATGTGAATGAAGATTGTTATTTTATTCACTGATATATAGATTAGGAATACTCAAAAAATGGACAGTTATAATACAAACTGTATATTTTCTTTAATGTCAGCCTATGGATATTTATATACTTTCAAAGTAAAGATTAGGAAACTTATTTAAATGTGATATAAATAGTTAATGTATACAGCATCCACAGAACTGTACTTGATGGGTTATAAACACAGAGTAAATCAAATAATAAATTAAATGTTAAATGAGACATTTTCAATTTCATTCTTGTATTAAGAATTCAGCTGAAAGTCCTATTTAACTCACTTTTAGAGTTACTCTAAGAGTACATTCGCACTTGCAAATGCACTGCCACTGCAATTAAATGTGAGAACCACAGTGGGGGTTCCCAGAACTGGCTAAAAGAGGAAGCCCTATTGAAGGCAATGTGAGGCTGCCAACTCTTGCAGCTAATCATAGCCATTTACATATAATTCTCTCATGCAGGCCCTGAATGGAGTCTACCACTTCTTATTAGGTATGTTTTTATTGTAATTGATTTAACAATTATATTTTTCATTATTTTCCTAAAGAGATTCTTTCTGGTAGGCAATGATAATTGATACTTTTTGTATATAAATTAAGTTTTGTACAAATATCATTAAGCATGTACAAATAGATGAAGTGAATCAAGAGTGTCTTACAGCTGCACATGTGCCAACAGGCCATTAGCCTCATTAAAGGTCCAACTGTCCACTGCAGGGAACTCTCTGCATTATGAGACCACTGTGAATGTGTAAAAGGCACGTATTCAACCAGGCAATACAGATTATACAAGGTCTGGTCTAACATTTCTTAACTCTAAACACTATTATATTAACACTATTTTGTGTTGTATAACAGTTTCCTTTACCCTCTACTGATATCTGTTAAAGTATATGTAAACCCTCACCTTGTAAAACAATCCATTCAGTTTACCACTTGCTGCCCACCGTAAAGCCGATGTACGGCCTCAGGGCAGCTTTCTAGTTCTGGGAGGACATCCCTGGACAACCTCCCATGTGTGCGCTCCCTGGGGCACAAATAGAGAGTGCTCTGTGACCACTGTGTGCCTTGGACATAGCAGATCACAGAACGGGGTAGAGGACCAATCTCAGCAGCCCTTTACCATAAGATCAGCTGTGTTCAATCACAGTGTACACAAATACAATTCCTTTGTTGATTATCGACTATTTTCTTTTCTCACACAGAGATAGTGTGTGAAGAAAGAAGAGCCTATTTGTGCAGGATCACAGAGTGTGTTTATATACTCATATTTTTACAAGTGTAACATTTAAAAACATGCAGCAACATCAGAGCCCTGATCAGCCACAATAGTCATCCACACCAGTACAGCCACAGCAGAGCCATGATCAAACATGCCAGTCATTTACACAAGTACAGCCACATCAGAGCCATGAGCAAACATGCCAGTCCTCCACACCAGTGCAGCCACATCACAGCCATGATCAGACATGCCAGTCCTCCACACCAGTGCAGCCACATCAGAGCCATGATCAGACATGCCAGTTATCCACACCAGTGCAGCCACATCAGAGCCATGATCAGACATGACAGTTATCCATACCAGTGCAGACACATAAGAGTACTGATGATTCATGTGAGTCTGCCACACCAGTCTCATCAGTGTCCTGATCAGACACGCTAGTGCAGTCATGCCAATGCAGCCTCATCAATATCTTGACCAGCCACGCCAGTGCAGCCACATCAATGCATCCTCATCAGTGTCTTGATCAACCATGCCAATGCAGTCTCATCAGTGTCCTGATCAGCAATGCCAATGCAGCCACATTAGTGTCCTGATCAGCCATGCCCATGCAGCCTCATCAGTGTCTTCATCAGCCACACCAATGCAGCCTCATCAGTGTCCTGATCAGCCATGGCAGTGCAGCCTCACCAGCGTCCTGAGCAGCCATCCCAGTGCAGCCTCACCAGTGTCCAGAGCAGCCATGCCAGTGCAGCCTCACCAGTGTCCTGAGCAGCCATGCCAGTGCAGCCTCACCAGTGCAGCCTCATCAGTGACCTGATCAAGCACACCAGTGCAGCCGATGTCAGTGCCCTGTTTCGGCCACATCTGCCCCAGTGTCACCATCACAGCAGTGTGGTATCACCGGATCCAGACACGTATAAAAAATGTTTACACAAGTGGAAAGGCATTTCAAATCCTCAGCATGACAGATGAGAGTAGTGGGGAACTCTCACTGTCTGATTCAGATTAGAAGTACAAACCCATGAAATGCTCAGGAGGAGTAGCAGAATGCATTTTGGGATGTAATTCTAAGTATATTCATGCTGTGTGTTAGAAATATTTTTATAAAACTTACAACTTTGTGTAAAAAAATAATTTTAATTTTATTTCCACACTTTCCAAAAACTTGTGGCAACAAATTAAATGTTTAAAAGACTTATGTCTCATGGAAAATACCTTGGGGTGTTGACTTTCCAAAATGGAGTCATTTTGTGGGTGTTTCTACTGTCTTGGTGCTACAGGTCCTTCAAAAATGTGATAGGTAGTCAGGAAATTATTATTATTATTATTATACAGTATTTATATAGCGCCAAAGGGTATGCTCAGCGCTGTACAGTAGCAAGGGGGACAGAACATGAGACAAGACAGTAACAATACACTACACGAGGGGTTTGAGGGCCCTGCTCTTTCGAGCTTACAATCTAGGAGGGAGGGGAAGGTGGTACAGGAGGAGATGGCTGTGGGGAATGGAGTGGTGGGTGGAGTGGAGGAGGTTACTTGTTAGGTGAGGTTGGGGTAGGCTTCCCTGAAGAGGAGGGTTTTCAGGGTGCGCCTGAAGATTCTTAACGTATGTGCAATTTATGCTTCTTGAATTTTGGACCCCTGTATGCATCTAAGCTGTAAAAAGTCTCACACATGTGGTATCCCCTTATTCTGGAGGGGTAGAAAAATGTGTTTTGGGGTGTAATTGCAAATATGCCTAGGCCGTGTGTGAGAAATAACTAATTAAAATGTCAATTTTGTGAAAAACAAATTATTCAATTACTTAATTTTCCAAACAACTGTGGGAAAAGAATTACAACTTCAAAAAGTTCACTATGTCTCTTACTAAATAAATTGAAGAGTCTACATTACAACAAGGGGTCATTTGAGAGGTATTTGTAATGTTCTGGCATTTTAGGGCATCAAGAAATAAAATAGGCAGTCAGCACTGACTGATCATTTTTCAAATATTTGTACTGTAATTTGTAGACTCTATAACTTTCACACAGACTAAATAAAATACAATGAGTCGGGTTATTTTTACCAAAGAAATGTAGCAGATAAAACTTTGGCCTAAATTTATGAAGAAAGATTACAAAAATCTTATAACAGAAAGTACTGAAAATTTTTCTAAATTTTCAGTAATTGTTCATATGTATAACAAAAAAAAACTAGCGGCGATTAAATACCACCAAAAGAAAGCTGTATATGTCTCAAATAAATTATAAAAATGTCATATGGGTGGAGCATTACATGCTAAGTAATTGTCATTCAAAGTGTAACAGCCTGGGCTGGAAGGGGGTGAAAGTGACTGGTACTGAAGTGGTAAAAAAAGAAATGAAAGACAACACATTTGTGTATACATATAAAAAAATATACCTATATAAATCCATTTTCCCCCTTTTTTTATAAGTGATCACATGCCCTCTGTTCTCAGCTGCCTAAGAATCTTAGAGACATGGGGTGAGAAGCAACAGTGCACTGATCTTTGCAGGAAAGCAGGTTCAGTTCTCAGCACAGCTAGAAAATTACTTTACTCTTATGCCTAGTGTGGTCAGTTTTGGAAATCAGAGGGACTGATAGGGACACCAGATATTTCATCCAATGGAAGCAATACAGAGAGAACAAGATACATTTTCATACAAGTACATGGTACAGCAGGCACATATCAGGAATATGAAATGCTGGGCTGACATATTCTTTAAGCATGGTCAGTTCACTTCCCTTTAAATAGATATTTTTGATTAGATTTCTTTCAAATGGAAATATTTTTAAACTATTAAAGTTATCGTAGCTGGGGTCATATTATATGAAGATTTATCCCTTTTTATTCTTTCTATAAAACTCTGTCTGCATGTAAATTACGGAATTAAACTAAACAAAACAGTCTAAGATTAAGGTTTGTAAAGGGAACAAAGAGCATTTGAAAGCAACTTAAATTGCTAATAATGCAAATCAGACAAATTCAGTCTAATGGAATGTAGAAAAATATTATGCAATTTTCAAATTTAGAAATATACATTTCCAAAAATGTGAACAATCATAAAACTTGACAATTTAGATAAATCACATATTTGAAGAGTATTTTGTAAAAATATTTTTTCTTAAATGTAGCACTACCCCCGTAGAAGCTGCTTGAGTATTGTCCAAGTATTTTCCACTACTATTCTGACAGCCAGGCACAAGGTATTTTCCCACAGCCAAGTGCATACACGTTTAGCTTGTTGTAGTCAAAGATTAGTCTAAGGATGTTGTTTTGTAGTTTTATTTTAGAGGAATTTGGATGGGGTTAGATGGTTGCAGTAGGATACTCTGAAATAAAACTATTCACAACTTGAGGACACTAGCTTTTCTAAGATGGAGCTTTAGATGAAGTGCCTTGCTGGGAGCAGATGGCAGACTTCTCATTTGGCAGTATACTAGAAAAGAAGTTTGAGCAAAGTTCCTTGCAGTAAGTGGAAGGTACACAGTGCTCTTCAGATCATTTGCTAGTGATCCCTTTAGCTGGGCTCTTAGCTGACTAAAGGACAGCAGAGGGGGTTAACAGCACCAGGTCCCTGAGATCCCACAATGTCTGTACTCACAAGGAGTCTTCAGAGGACTCTCCCTCAGTCAGCTTTAAGGCCACTTGTCAGTTCCAGTTTCAGGCCCTCAGGTAGCCCACCTGAAGCCTCTTGGCAGCAGGTGCCAGGGGAGGCATACCTGCCTCAACCCTGGCTTGGCACAATCAACTCTGGGAAGGACCATGAGCCCATGTGCTGCCAGAATATAAATACCAGCTTCCAGCATACAATGGGAGGCACCCTCCCCTGTAATTGGCTAGAGATGTATTCATATTCATGCTGTTCATTTGCCTAGCTCCCACCTATGTTCTGGGAAACTCTAGTGGTTTTCAGAAGGCAGGAGGAGATCTAGGAAAACTAAAACAGCATCAGAGCATCATGAGCAGTCCTGACTAATAGATTGCAGAACTCAGTTAAGCAGAATGTCATGGATAAATGTACCTATTAGCTTCCCTGCTAGGCAGAAGAGAAAACTGCACTATTCTAACTATGTACATACTTGCACCTATACTAGGAGAGTGAAACATAAATATTAGTCAGATATGCTCAACTATTAAAATCCCTTAATTCTTTGATTACCTTACAGATGTCTGGGATCTGTAGTTGGACTATCTCTGGAATTCCTCCTGCACTATACCCCAGTCCTAGTATTCCACCCTCTAGTAAAAGCATAGTTAGCGGTCACTGAGGCACTTAAATTGATTAGTAGCAATGCATTTTAGGCATGGATAAAAAGGATATACTTCTTTCCTGCTTTTCTGCAACTTACCAGAGCTTCCCTGCCAGATATATAATTATCAAATCATTGCATGCCCTTTTCTCTCTAAATATGATTACAAACTTAAAATAAAAATAGACGTTAAATGAGTAAGATAAGTTGGGATGACTGTAAACTGGTTAGACAATGTTACCAGACCATGCATTTCAACAAAAATATTACCACACTATTATATGCTTATTAGACATACACTATATTTCCAAAAGTATTGGGACACCCATTCAAATCATCGGATTCAGGTGTTCCAATCACCTCCATGGCCACAGGTGTATAAAATCAAGCACCTAGGCATACCAACTGCTTCTACAAACATTTGTGAAAGAATGGGTTGCTCTCAGGAGCTCAGTGAATTCAAGTGTGGTACTGTGATAGGTTGCCACCTATGCAATAAGTCCATCTGTGAATTTCCTTGCTACTAAATATTCCACGGTCAACTGTTAGTGGTATTATAGCAAAGTGGAAGCAACTGGGAACACATAAAATGACAGAGAGGGGTCAGCACATGCTGAAGCGCACAGTGCGCAGACGTCGCCAACTGTCTGCAGAGTCAATAGCTAAAGATCTCCAAACTTCAGACCTTCAGAGTAGAGAACAACAGTGCGTAGAGAGCATGGAATGGGTTTCCATGGCTGTGCAGCTGCATCCAAAACTTACATCACCAAGTGCAATTGAAAGCATTAGATGCAGTGGTGTAAAGCATGCCGCCTCTGGACTCTAGGTCAGTGGAGATGTGTTTCCTGGAGAGACGAATCACTCTTCTCTGTCTGACAATCCAATAGACTTATCTGGGTTTTGCAGTTGCCAAGAGAACGGAACTTGCCTGACTGCATTGTGTCAAGTGTAAAGTTTGGTGGAGGGGCGATTATGGTGTGGGGTTGTTTTTCAGGGGTTGGGCTTGGATCCTTAGTTCCAGTGAAGGGAACTCTTAAGGTGTCAGCATACCAAGACATTTTGGACAATTTCATGCTCCCAACTTTCTGTTAACAGTTTGGGGATGGTCCCTTCCTGCACCAGTGCACAAAGCAAGGCCCATAAAGACATGGATGAGCACGTTTGGGGTGTAGGAACTGGACTGGCCTGCACAGAGTCCTGACCTCAACTCGACAGAACACTTTTGGGATGAATTAGAGCGGACACTACGAGCAAGGCCTTCTTGTCCAACATCAGTGCCTGACCTCACAAATGAGCTTCTGGAAGAATCGTCAACCATTCCCATAGACACACTCCTAAACCTTGTGGACAGCCTTCCCAGAAGAGCTAAAGTTGTTATAGCTGCAAAGGGTGGGCCAACTCAATATTGAACCCTACGGACTAAGACTGGGATGCCATAAAAGTTTATGTATATGTAAAGTCAGGTGTTCCAATACTTTTGGCAATATAGTGTATTTTACAAATGATATTTACCAGTAAAACCCTCCTTGTGTAGACATCCCAAACCCTGTGTCAGCAAGATCCAGTGCATAGCCAGTTTGTGGACATTATACAGTCAGGGTTGTGTATGCATCCCCACATGCTTGCTAATGTGCTTATGCATTAGTATGCACATCTTACACCACTGCAGTATACCTCTCCAGCAGCTGTCTATCAGCATGAATGAACAAATCTCCCACTGAGAATATTGTATTTTGATAGCTGGCCTCAGGATCAACAGTGTATCTGATTGGATGCGACTGCTGTCCAGTCAACATATTTCTGCAAGGCTACTTAAATTATGCAGTCACAGGATGTTGGACAGGAGGGTAATGTCAGGTCCAACCACTGATCAAATTTCAAACTGTTCATCAGGAACTTCAAAACATTCACACAGTATATGGCCAGCTTTAGTTGAGGACTAACTTATTAGATACGATTTAAGGTTGAAAAACTAAAGAAAAAAGAAAATAATCTTCCTTTTCAGAAGAAAGTGTGATATTTTAAGGGTGGGATTAATATCCAGATTGCTGCTCAGCAGGTTTTTCTTTTTTAAACCATCAACACATTTACTCAGCAAATTTCTACGCAATGGTTGTGTCTGTTCGATAACAGGTCCTTATTTATATGGTAATGGTAAAAATCTTGCTGCTGTCATTCATTTAATGGTAATCTGAGAATAAAAAAACTACAAGTCTCATTTGCCACTGACAGCTTGTAGTTCTCAATGAACTGGAAGGACGGTCATGAGCACCCCTGTAGTCCATTCGCTCTTCTTCCAGCTAACAAAAATCCCATACAGAGGTATAGGCAAGAAAGCTGGAAGAAGAATGTGTAGGAGACACATTTTATTATACTTTTTGAAGAATGTGCAGGAGTCTAACATTGCACCTGTGATCCACTGACCTCGGCTGCAATGTTCTGCAGGCTCCTGAGAAAGAAATAATAAATGCACATTTTGTTCCATGCAAAAACATGTGCATTTATTTGAAGATGAACTTAGCCTTTAACCCTTTTGCTGCCATCGTAAGGACTAGAGATGAGCGAAGTATTCAAAAATTCGATTCGGCTGATTCGGCGAATTCGAGGAATAAATTCGATTCGAGGCGAATATATTCGCTGCGAAATTAACTTATAAAAAGGGTGTTTCTAGGCTTCAGAGAGCCTTTATATTAGTGCAGAACACTGTACCCTTAATTTAAATGCCCTTGGAGTCTGCTGGGGAAGAGAAATAATACTGTCAGTCAGTATGACATGCAGATGAGTGCCGTCGATCTTAGAATCACCGCACACTTCACTCATTTGGGCAGTCACGGGGCCAAAACCAGAGTGTGGAGCCACAGTGTGGCGGTGGAGGCAGCAGCAATGGGAGGCCGTACAGGGACTCATGAGACACTCTGGACCTGGCAGCAGCATGAGGAGGCGGTACAGGGGCCCATGACAGATTACGGGCCTGGCAGCAGCATGAGGAGTCGGTACGGGGGCCCATGGCAGATTACGGGCCTGGCAGCAGCAATGGGAGGCCCGTAATCTGCCAGCACCCTATGACAAAATGGAACCCACCAGCAGTGTGAGGAGACCTGAAAGTGGCACATGGCAGAGTGTGGCGATGGAGACAGCAGCAATGTGAGGCCGTACAGGGACCCATGAGACACTCTGGACCTGGCAGCAGCATGAGGAGGCGGTACAGGGGCCCATGACAGATTACGGGCCTGGCAGCAGCATGAGGAGTCGGTACGGGGGCCCATGGCAGATTACGGGCCTGGCAGCAGCAATGGGAGGCCCGTAATCTGCCAGCACCCTATGACAAAATGGAACCCACCAGCAGTGTGAGGAGACCTGAAAGTGGCACATGGCAGAGTGTGGCAATGGAGACAGCAGCAATGGGAGGCCGTACAGGGACTCATGAGACACTCTGGACCTGGCAGCAGCATGAGGAGGCGGTACGGGGGCCCATGGCAGATTACGGGCCTGGCAGCAGCAATGGGAGGCCCATAATCTGCCAGCACCCTATGACAAAATGGAACCCACCAGCAGTGTGAGGAGACCTGAAAGTGGCACATGGCAGAGTGTGGCGATGGAGACAGCAGCAATGGGAGGCCATACAGGGACCCATGAGAGACTCTGGACCTGGCAGCAGCATGAGGAGGCGGTACGGGGGCCCATGGCAGATTACGGGCCTGGCAGCAGCAATGGGAGGCCCGTAATCTGCCAGCACCCTATGACAAAATGGAACCCACCAGCAGTGTGAGGAGACCTGAAAGTGGCACATGGCAGAATGTGGCGATGGAGACAGCAGCAATGGGAGGCCGTACAGGGACCCATGAGAGACTCTGGACCTGGCAGCAGCATGAGGAGGCGGTACGGGGGCCCATGGCAGATTACGGGCCTGGCAGCAGCAATGGGAGGCCCGTAATCTGCCAGCACCCTATGACAAAATGGAACCCACCAGCAGTGTGAGGAGACCTGAAAGTGGCACATGGCAGAGTGTGGCGATGGAGACAGCAGCAATGGGAGGCCGTACAGGGACCCATGAGAGACTCTGGACCTGGCAGCAGCATGAGGAGGCGGTACGGGGGCCCATGGCAGATTACGGGCCTGGCAGCAGCAATGGGAGGCCCGTAATCTGCCAGCACCCTAAGACAAAATGGAACCCACCAGCAGTGTGAGGAGACCTGAAAGTGGCACATGGCAGAGTGTGGCGATGGAGACAGCAGCAATGGGAGGCCGTACAGGGACCCATGAGAGACTCTGGACCTGGCAGCAGCATGAGGAGGCGGTACGGGGGCCCATGGCAGATTACGGGCCTGGCAGCAGCAATGGGAGGCCCGTAATCTGCCAGCATCCTATGACAAAATGGAACCCACCAGCAGTGTGAGGAGACCTGAAAGTGGCACATGGCAGAGTGTGGCGATGGAGACAGCAGCAATGGGAGGCCGTACAGGGACCCATGAGACACTCTGGACCTGGCAGCAGCATGAGGAGGCGGTACGGGGGCCCATGGCAGATTACGGGCCTGGCAGCAGCAATGGGAGGCCCGTAATCTGCCAGCACCCTATGACAAAATGGAACCCACCAGCAGTGTGAGGAGACCTGAAAGTGGCACATGGCAGAGTGTGGCGATGGAGACAGCAGCAATGGGAGGCCGTACAGGGACCCATGAGACACTCTGGACCTGGCAGCAGCATGAGGAGGCGGTACGGGGGCCCATGGCAGATTACGGGCCTGGCAGCAGCAATGGGAGGCCCGTAATCTGCCAGCACCCTATGACAAAATGGAACCCACCAGCAGTGTGAGGAGACCTGAAAGTGGCACATGGCAGAGTGTGGCGATGGAGACAGCAGCAATGGGAGGCCGTACAGGGACCCATGAGAGACTCTGGACCTAGCAGCAGCATGAGGAGGCGGTACGGGGGCCCATGGCAGATTACGGGCCTGGCAGCAGCAATGGGAGGCCCGTAATCTGCCAGCACCCTATGACAAAATGGAACCCACCAGCAGTGTGAGGAGACCTGAAAGTGGCACATGGCAGAGTGTGGCGATGGAGACAGCAGCAATGGGAGGCCGTACAGGGACCCATGACAGATTACGGGCCTGGCAGCAGCATGAGGAGGCGGTACGGGGGCCCATGACAGATTACGGGCCTGGCAGCAGCAATGGGAGGCCCGTAATCTGCCAGCACCCTATGACAAAATGGAACCCACCAGCAGTGTGAGGAGACCTGAAAGTGGCACATGGCAGAGTGTGGCGATGGAGACAGCAGCAATGGGAGGCCGTACAGGGACCCATGACAGATTACGGGCCTGGCAGCAGCATGAGGAGGCGGTACAGGGGCCCATGACAGATTACGGGCCTGGCAGCAGCAATGGGAGGCCCGTAATCTGCCAGCACCCTATGACAAAATGGAACCCACCAGCAGTGTGAGGAGACCTGAAAGTGGCACATGGCAGAGTGTGGCGATGGAGACAGCAGCAATTGGAGGCCGTACAGGGACCCATGACAGATTACGGGCCTGGCAGCAGCATGAGGAGGCGGTACAGGGGCCCATGGCAGATTAGGGGCCTGGCAGCAGCAATGGGAGGCCCGTAATCTGCCAGCACCCTATGACAAAATGGAACCCACCAGCAGTGTGAGGAGACCTGAAAGTGGCACATGGCAGAGTGTGGCGATGGAGACAGCAGCAATGGGAGGCCGTACAGGGACCCATGACAGATTACGGGCCTGGCAGCAGCATGAGGAGGCGGTACAGGGGCCCATGGCAGATTACGGGCCTGGCAGCAGCAATGGGAGGCCCGTAATCTGCCAGCACCCTATGACAAAATGGAACCCACCAGCAGTGTGAGGAGACCTGAAAGTGGCACATGGCAGAGTGTGGCGATGGAGACAGCAGCAATGGGAGGCCGTACAGGGACCCATGACACACTCTGGACCTGGCCCAACATGGGCCCCCTGGCCACGCTTGACTTTCTGGCCACATAGTCGACATACGGCTACGTTTACTTCCTCGGGCGGCTTGATGAAAAATTGCCACACCACCGAGTAGGAAACTTTGCCCCCGCTACTCCTCACTGGCTGACTGCTACTTCCTCCGTGCACACCGGCACCACTACTGGCCGTGGTGGTAGGCTGCAGTGGAGCTGGTGCTCTACTCCGTGGCCGTTTGCCTCCACTGACACTGCTGCGACCCTGCTGCCTCCTGGGCAACCCACCGACTGTTTTGCTCGCTGCCAAGCTGCCACCCTCTTCTCCTGATGATGCGGAAGCAATAGCCTGATGACGACGAGGCTGTCAAGTGCTATCAGCCTCATCATCATCAATTAGGGTCTCCGCCTCACTACTAGCCCCCTCGGCTGCATGTGGGTCAGGAGACAGACCTGTCTCTAGACCGGCTACCGAGCCACTCTCCTCGCCAGTACTTCTTCGCCTGGCTGCTGAAGAGGCGGATGTCTCCCCCCGTTCCTGACCGCCCTCTGTTAGCTCTTCCTCACTGTACAGTGGGGCTGAGCCCACAGCATGCGATACTTCGCTTGGTGAGGGAACACCAAAGGACAGGGGCAGGTAGAGGACACGTGATTTCAGTGGGCTTGCTCCCGGGCCATGCCAACTAACGGTTGTGTCTGACGTACCCACCGACCGTTGGCTGTAGGTGTCAGAGGTGACCTGGGAAGAGGAAGACGACCGAGCCAACCAATCGATGACGGCAGGGTTGTCGGTGGAGACACGACCGCTGGATGACACCGGGAGCACTGGCCTCTGGCTGCGACTAGTGCTGCCTCGACTCCTTCCTCTGCTGCCACGTCTGCTCGCTCCTGAAACATTGCCTCCTCTGCCACTCCTCTGCGTGTTGTCTGACATACTCTTTAATTCAACGATTCTGTGTCCCTGAGTAACGATTCTGTGTCCCTGAGTAACAATTCTGTGTCTGTCCCTGAGTAACAATTCTGTGTCCCTCAGTAACAATTCTGTGTCCCTCAGTAACAATTCTGTGTCTGTCCCTGAGTAACAATTCTGTGTCCCTGAGTAACAGTTCTGTGTCCCTGAGTAACAGTTCTGTGTCCCTGAGTAACAATTCTGTGTCCCTCAGTAACAATTCTGTGTCCCTCAGTAACAATTCTGTGTCCCTCAGTAACAATTCTGTGTCTGTCCCTGAGTAACAATTCTGTGTCCCTCAGTAACAATTCTGTGTCCCTCAGTAACAATTCTGTGTCCCTCAGTAACAATTCTGTGTCTGTCCTTGAGTAACAATTCTGTGTCCCTCAGTAACAATTCTGTGTCCCTCAGTAACAATTCTGTGTCCCTCAGTAACAATTCTGTGTCTGTCCCTGAGTAACAATTCTGTGTCCCTGAGTAACAGTTCTGTGTCCCTAAGTAACAATTCTGTGTCCCTGAGTAACAGTTCTGTGTCCCTGAGTAACAATTCTGTGTCCCTGAGTAACAATTCTGTGTCCCTCAGTAACAATTCTGTGTCCCTCAGTAACAATTCTGTGTCTGTCCCTGAGTAACAATTCTGTGTCCCTCAGTAACAATTCTGTGTCCCTCAGTAACAATTCTGTGTCCCTCAGTAACAATTCTGTGTCTGTCCCTGAGTAACAATTCTGTGTCCCTGAGTAACAGTTCTGTGTCCCTGAGTAACAATTCTGTGTCCCTGAGTAACAGTTCTGTGTCCCTGAGTAACAATTCTGTGTCCCTGAGTAAAAATTCTGTGTCCCTGAGTAACAATTCTGTGTCCCTCAGTAACAATTCTGTGTCCCTCAGTAATAATTCTGTGTCTGTCCCTGAGTAACAATTCTGTGTCCCTCAGTAACAATTCTGTGTCCCTCAGTAACAATTCTGTGTCTGTCCCTGAGTAACAGTTCTGTGTCCCTGAGTAACAATTCTGTGTTCCTGAGTAACAATTCTGTGTCCCTGAGTAACAATTCTGTGTCCCTGAGTAACAATTCTGTGTCCCTCAGTAACAATTCTGTGTCCCTCAGTAACAATTCTGTGTCTGTCCCTGAGTAACAATTCTGTGTCCCTCAGTAACAATTCTGTGTCCCTCAGTAACAATTCTGTGTCCCTCAATAACAATTCTGTGTCTGTCCCTGAGTAACAATTCTGTGTCCCTCAGTAACAATTCTGTCTCCCTCAGTAACAATTCTGTGTCCCTTAGTAACAATTCTGTGTCTGTCCCTGAGTAACAATTCTGTGTCCCTGAGTAACAGTTCTGTGTCCCTGAGTAACAATTCTGTGTCCCTGAGTAACAATTCTGTGTCCCTCAGTAACAATACTGTTTCCCTCAGTAACAATTCTGTGTCCCTCAGTAACAATTCTGTGTCTGTCCCTGAGTAACAATTCTGTGTCCCTCAGTAACAATTCTGTGTCCCTCAGTAACAATTCTGTGTCCCTCAGTAACAATTCTGTGTCTGTCCCTGAGTAACAATTCTGTGTCTGTCCCTGAGTAACAGTTCTGTGTCCCTGAGTAACAATTCTGTGTCCCTGAGTAACAATTCTGTGTCCCTGAGTAACAGTTCTGTGTCCCTGAGAAACAATTCTGTGTCCCTGAGTAACAATTCTGTGTCCCTCAGTAACAATTCTGTGTCTGTCCCTGAGTAATAATTCTGTGTCCCTCAGTAACAATTCTGTGTCCCTCAGTAACAATTCTGTGTCTGTCCCTGAGTAACAATTCTGTGTCCCTGAGTAACAGTTCTGTGTCCCTGAGTATCAATTCTGTGTCCCTGAGTAACAGTTCTGTGTCCCTGAGTAACAATTCTGTGTCCCTGAGTAACAATTCTGTGTCCCTCAGTAACAATTCTGTGTCCCTCAGTAACAATTCTGTGTCCCTCAGTAACAATTCTGTGTCTGTCCCTGAGTAACAATTCTGTGTCCCTCAGTAACAATTCTGTGTCCCTCAGTAACAATTCTGTGTCTTTCCCTGAGTAACAATTCTGTGTCCCTGAGTAACAGTTCTGTGTCCCTGAGTAACAATTCTGTGTCCCTGAGTAACAGTTCTGTGTCCCTGAGTAACAATTCTGTGTCCCTGAGTAACAATTCTGTGTCCCTCAGTAACAATTCTGTGTCCCTCAGTAACAATTTTGTGTCTGTCCCTGAGTAACAATTCTGTGTCCCTCAGTAACAATTCTGTGTCCCTCAGTAACAATTCTGTGTCCCTCAGTAACAATTCTGTGTCTGTCCCTTAGTAACAATTCTGTGTCCCTGAGTAACAGTTCTGTGTCCCTGAGTAACAATTCTGTGTCCCTGAGTAACAGTTCTGTGTCCCTGAGTAACAATTCTGTGTCCCTCAGTAACAATTCTGTGTCCCTCAGTAACAATTCTGTGTCCCTCAGTAACAATTCTGTGTCTGTCCCTGAGTAACAATTCTGTGTCCCTGAGTAACAGTTCTGTGTCCCTGAGTAACAATTCTGTGTCCCTAAGTAACGTTTCTGTGGCCCTAAAGTCTCTTTGGCCCTAACTCTGTCCCTAATACAGAGAGGTCTGTCTCTCTTGAATGACCGGAGGCTAATGGAGAATTCTAAGATGGCCGCAATTTATAGCTCGACCATTACACAGTGCTGGCTGGCTGGCTGCTGATTGGCTAATGCGATCACATGTCATGAATGAATGCATTATGGGTCAGCGCGCCTTGTCTGCGCGCCTTCCCAGAGATCCCCGCTCCGTCGCCACACATGTCGCCGCCATTTTTGGAAAATTTCGATTCGCGCATCCGAAGTCTGCTAATTTTCGGATTCAAATCGAATATTTCCCAATATTCGAAACGAATTCCACTTCGCCATGTTCGATTCGCTCATCTCTAGTAAGGACGTGACATCAGGGGGTTTTACACAAACCAGATTCTGTGTACATCTGACAAGCAAACTCCTGCCTGTCATTTGAAATCATTCTGGCTGCTCTGCCACCAAATTGCTTCCACATACGTCCAGTAATGGGGTTCCCCCGCCATGTATGCCGGGCTCTGCTTGCCCATCTGTAGGACCAGGACCTGCATAGCGTGTGCCTCCAGATTGAGGAGAGGGAGCAGAGTGGACACACACCTGCTCTCCTTCCCTTCTTGTTGCTGTCCCGGAAGTGATGTGAAAATCGTCACTTCTGGGTTCCCATGTCAGTGTTCCCGACCAATATGACCCATTTACTCCCAAGTTACACTCAAGCACATACAATACCCCCCACACATTTCTGAGACCCCCCACTCTCACATATACACATGTACAAATATAAACACATGCATTGGGGCTCCTACTCATGAAAATGTCAATTGCAATACCCACGCCAGAGTGAGAGAAATTGTTTTATTACCAGGCCTCCTTCGTAACACCAAACAGATAACCTATAGGAGGCATTTAAAGCCTCAATTATGGAAAATATACGGTACTGAAGTTTGTCACCATTTCATGTTTTGGTCCATCTGACACCACAAGGTTGCACCTCAGACTGTCCAGGAGCTCAGTGATGCCCTGGTCCAGATCTGGGAGGAAATACCCCAGGACACCATCCATCATCTTTTAAGGAGCATGTGGGGGGCATACAAACTACTGTAGGTTGATCATTTTCATTTCCATCATACGATGGGGCATCCTTACATTCCTAACACATTACCCAGTCCATATCAGTATAGATATCCAGCATGATATTTTTCCCCATTGAGATCTGATGTGTTTTCAAAGTGTTCCTTTATTTTTTTTGAGCAGTGTATATAGATACCACAATAGAGTAACAGAGAAACCATGGGTATTTAACAGGGGCACTTTTACCCCTTCCAGGCCAATTTTCACCTTTTAGCACTGTTGCACGTTGAATTGCGCAGTCATGCAACACTGTACCCAAACTAAATTTTTATCATTTTGGTCACACAAATAGATATTTCTTTTGGTGGTATCTGACCATTAGGTTTTTTTTTTTTTGGTAAATAAACAAAAAATAATAAACAAAAAAAAATAGCTTTTTTTCATTTCTGTTAAAACTTTTGCAAATAAATAACCTTTCTTCATAAATTTAGGTCAAAATATATTCTGCTACATTTCTTTGGTAAAAATAATCCAAATTAGTGTATATTATTTTGCCTGTAGGAAAGTTTATAGAGTCCGCCAACTATGGTATATATATGAAAATTGATCAGCCATCTCATTTCTTGAGGCCCAAAAATGTCAGGATGGTACAGATACCCCCAAATTACCCCTTTTTGGAAATTGCCAGCAATTTTAAACACTTTTTCCTTTTGTAAATGTCAGAACTGCTGTTTCAGTTTCTGTGCATCACAGATACAGGCAGGATTGGTGCACCCCCTGGGAATGCTATTTAGAGGAATTTGGCATTTTTATAATTTTCAAGCTTTAAAAAAAAATCACTGCTCCTGGCTGAATGGAATTTTTAATTTGATTGGTATATATTCCCCAGGGCAGTGCCAACTGCTTTTTTTTTTTTTTTTTTTTTTTTTTTTTACATCACCTTGCCTAATAGACAAGAAAGCTGGCATTTTTAATTTGACATATTAAGCTTTCATTGACTTCAATGGGATTTGGGTTTGGCTTCCAAATTTCTTTGAGGTTCCCAGAACCCAGCTCAACCAAACCCAGGGAAGTTTGACTCATTCCTACTCCCAAGTTCCTTCAGCTGGAGTCTACACTGTTACCTGATATTGGTGCTGACTTATGAACCTTTCTTATCTACTTGTTACTTTTGTTTTATATGCTGCATGTTAACCACTTCCCGACCGGCCGTTGTATATAAACGGCCGGACGGTGGCACTGCAGGGTAGGGTGGCCGTCTATAAGCGGCCTCCCCGCACCCTGCTTGTGCGCGCTCCCTGGGAGCGTGCAGCACCGCGATCCGGTGCCTGCTGTGTCCTCCGGACACAGTGAAACACCAATCGTCGGACGGGACCTCTGTACGAGGTCCCGATCATGTGATCACTGATTGGCCAATCAGTGATCACATGCAAAGTAGTAAGCAAGATGTCACTTCTGACATCATTGCTTACTATGTGTGAAATCTGTGAATGATCACAGAGGTCACATGGTACAAGGCTATTCACAAAAGCCTTGTACCATGTGACAAGCTGTGACCAATCACAGCTCACTCAGTTCTTCTCAATGAGTGCATGAATGCACACAGAGAGAAAGAGAAATGATTGCTTTTACATCCTATATGGGTGTAAAAGCAATCAGTGTAAAAAAAAAAAAAAAAATCTTCATCACCCCTCACAAGTAGTACAGTGTCACCATGGTGACACTGTACTGCTAGGGTGACAGTATGTAAAAAAAATAAATAAATAAATAAAAAATAATAATATAAAAAAATAAAATAAAAATGTAAAAAAAAATGTTTAAAAATTATAATTTTTGCTTATAAACTAATTTGGATTTTTTTTTTTTACTAAAAAGATAACAGAATAAATTTTTGCTAAGATTTATGATGAAATATTATTTATTTGCAAAATTTTATAAAAAAAACACTTTTTTTCAAAATTTTTGGACATTTCATTTACATAGCAAAAAAAATACAAATCCCAGTGGTGAATAAATACCACCAAAATAAAGCTTTATCTATCTCAAAAAAATGGTAAAAAATTCATTTGGGTACAGTGTTGCATGACCGCGCAATTGTCATTCAAAGTGTGATAGCGCTAAAAGCTGAAAATTGCCCTGGTCAGGAAGGGGGTAAAAGTGTCCGGTCTGGAAGTGGTTAAGATGAGGAGACTGCAAGGAGAGACATTTCATTGCTAATAATGTACATGCTTTCTGGAGAGGTGAGACAGCCATCTCAGTTCCTATTGCCTTACAGTGATTTTCTCCTTAGTTGTTTATCTATGTATTATAATATCCTTTTTGGAATCAATAGCAACTATGCCGCTCCAAACTTTTCTCTGTCTCTACCTCCAGCCTCCATCAGGTGCACATCCAGGAGTGCATTCCCATTCAGCTGGTTCATTTGTCAAATATAAATGAAGGAGTGATTCAGTGTTACTTTACTGTCAGTGACGTAAAAACAATTTTAATATAATAAATAGAGGATACACAACATAGTCAAAAGAGATTGCTTCAGTCACTGACTAGACTAGAATGGACTAGACTAGACTGATACTGACTAGATCTAAACAAAGAGACTTATTGCCCCACCTAGTGGTAAATTAACAACTTTACTACTAACTACTCTAGCTACTTTGAAGAAAATTGTGACAAGTAAGCGAAAATACATCTATTAAGAACCAAACCGTAAATATCAAAGGAAAACAGAAGAAACTTAAAAAGAAAAGGTGAAAGAGTGGAGAGAGAGAGTTTGGAAAAGAAAAGTACTCAAAGGAGAGTAAAGGGAGAAGGGGATAATAGGGGAGGAATGAAATACTCTCCTATATGGTACTATATTCATCAAAGATCCATCTACACAGCTTCAAAATCAGGGAAAATGCATAATACATTAAACATAAAAAAAAAAAGTAATCGATCTTGTGTTGTAAAAAGCAATCCTCCCAAGGAGTAACATATACATTTGAAAAATAAAGCTTTTTTTTTTTGTATAAGACCCAAGGTAAGTATAGGATGAAGGTGTGAACTCTCAAGAGTCATAATCATACTTCTATACAGATCTAATTGGGAAAAAAACAAAAACTCCATACAGATAGCAATGTGCTTTTTGTAAAAAAGAGCATACCGATGACAACCTAACCTATTCAACCAAGGAATTCACTGTAAATTGGTTGTGGGCCCAGGGAGTAAAAGAAAGTGGAGGGGACAAGAAAAGAAATGTGTTCTCTCATTGTCATTATTACGACACTTTTTTCTGCAAGCTAAAGCTCACATTAGCTTTAGCTAAATGTGTAACAACCTATTCAAAATGTAATCCGTATGGAATGCGAATCCCCAGTTTAAATATCTAAAAGACTTCCGTCCTACTCAACACTGAGAATCAATTGCACCCTTAGGTGGTTCATCAATTCTCTCTGTGACCTTGATACTTAATGACCACAATTCTGAATTATGTAGAGTGACAAAATGGCCTGCCACATTAGTGTCTTTTTTGGTTCTAATATTTGATAATGGTCTCTCATATGATCCCATAGGCACCTTTTGGTTCTCCCTACATATTGCTACTTACACATAACACAGGAGGCCACATACACAATATACCTCATTTGGGGGTTGACTAATTGTCTACTCTCATATTAGCTGTCATTTGTGTATCAATTATCCTATGAAGATTGCCGAAAAGAGAGAAACTAGAGCATCTACATGTTTAGTACCTATAAAACCCCGTGGTACTCAACCATGTGATCTTTCAACTGATTGGCAATTATAATCCGTAAGTCATTTTTTCTCTAAAACCCTATCTTTAGACAAACTTTTCTCTGTTAAAGTGTTAAAGGCATTTTGCTATAACAGATCACTTGTACCCCTTTCTTGAAACCTCTCCTTCAAAGATAGCACCTTTTAAATCTTCCAGAGTCAAGCAATTCTGTCTGGCTTTAATTATTGCCCCTTAGGAACAGCCATTTGGGATGACAGTTAAAATGCGCTTTCAAAAAAAAAAGTTATGTTTCAATGAGACCACCGTTCCCTGAACACAGAGTTCTGTGTTTTTGCAACACAGAACTCTGTGTGTGATTGGACAAAGCCAATCAGCTGACTTCAGCCAAAATCATTGGCTGAAATCAGCTGCCAAACTCATGCTATGTCCAATCACAGACACAAAGCTGCTCACTCTCCTCAATGGGTGGTTGGATGAAAACGGACCACCTGTCCATTTTCATCCGACCCGATCTGATGAACTGAAGGGGAATTGAATCCCCATCCATCCCTTTTTGGCAGATTGGATTGGATGTCCGTTAACACCCACCGCTCCATAGAGCCTGAAAAATGGGCAGGTGGACCCAATCAGAACGCCCATGTGAAAGAGCCCTTATTTGGGATACAGAGAAAAACCCACAGGTAACCTCAGGAGAAATACCAGCTGCTCCGGAAAAAGACGGTGTTTTTTAAAGGAGGAAAATATGATGATACTTGAACACAAATGAGCCATATGGTCATGTTGCCAGAAAGAAGCCTTTACTGTGCCAATGTCCCAAAGAATCCCAGTGAGGGTTGTCAAGTTGTTGTTGGGCATATTGTAACCGGGCATTTTTATGACATTGGCTCAGTAAAGGCTTCTTTGTGGCAGCTCGACAGTTCAGCTAATTTTTGTTCAAATATCGTCGTATTGTGCTTCTTCAAAAAACCACACCATCTTTTCCCAGAGCATGTATTTCTCCTGTGGTTACTTGTGGGTTATTCTTTGCATCATTAACAATTCTTCTGGCAGTTGTGGCTGCAATCTTTCTTGGTATACCTGACCTTAGCTTGGTATCAAGAGATCCCTGAACTTTCCATATCTTATTAAGTGATTGAACAGTACTGACTGGCATATTCAATGCTTTGGATATCTTTTTATATCCTTTTCCATCTTTATGAAGCATCATTACCTTGTTAGGCAGGTCTTTTGACAGTTCTTTTCTGCTCCCTGTGGCTCAGTATCTAGCCTGCTCAGTGCATCCACGTGAGAGCTAACAAACTCATTGACTATTTAAAGACAGACATTAATTGCCATTTAAAAAGTCACAGATGTGGGAAATTTACCTTTCATTGCTATTTTAATCTCTGTGTGTCCACTTATGTGTCTGTACCAAGGCCAAACATTCCAGGATATGTAAATTTTGATCCGGCCATTTGGCTGCTTCCTGTTATCATTCTGATTTAAAATTGAGCAAAACAACTATATGATAATAAATGGCTTTTTATAATATCTATCCTTGACCACTTCAGCCCTGGAAGGTTATCTCCCCCGACCAGGCCATTTTTTGCTATAATTGCATAATTTCAACTGGTAATTGGGTACTCAAACTAAATTTGTGTCCCTTTTTCCCACAAATAGAGACTTCTTTTGGTGGTATTTGATCACCACTGGGTTTTAATTTTTTTGTGATGTAGCCGAAAAAAGACCGCAAATTTAGAAAAAACAATTATATTTTTTACTTTCTGTTAAAAAAATATCCAATAAACTAAAACATAGTCATAAATTTAGGCCAAAATGTATTCTGCTACATGTCTTTGGTTAAAAAAATCCCAATACATGTATATTAATTGGTTTGTGTGAAAGATAGAGCATCTACAAACTATGGTATTTATATTGGAATTTGCACAGCTTTTACTTTCTGACTGCCTATCAATTTCTTGAGGTGCTAAAATTCCATTACACCCCCACCTCTTTTTGAAAAGTAGACATGTTAACTTTATGAAAGATTTTATTTTTTGCCACCAAATGTTTGAAAAATGCCTTTTTTTCTGTTTTACACAAAGTCGTTACTTAAATGATATATTGCTCACATATGCCATGGGAATATGTGGAATAACACCGCAAAACACATTAGGCTACTTCTCCAGAGTATGAGGATACCACATTTTAGAGA
This sequence comes from Staurois parvus, assembly GCF_062004578.1. NCBI lineage: Eukaryota > Metazoa > Chordata > Amphibia > Anura > Ranidae > Staurois > Staurois parvus. The sequence goes on along the minus strand of NW_028317994.1, from coordinate 5,038,144 downwards.
ATTATTGGCAGCCTAGGCACATAAAGGCTCCCCGAATTCAATGATCACCTCCAGGCTTTCAAAGGGCATATTTCCCTATGTCACTTCCTCAATATCTATCGCAGTTTCAGAGGCCCTGAAATGCCAGGATAGTACAATCCCCCCCCTAAATGACCCCTTTTTAGAAAGTAGACACCCCAAGGAATTTGATAAGAGGCATGATGAGTATTTTGCAGATATCATTTTTGTCACAGAGTTTTGAAACAGAAACAAATACATTTTTATTTTCTTTCTTCATTTTCCAAAAACTTGTGGCGACAAATGATATATGAAAAATACTCACAATGCTCCTTGACAAATACCTTGGAGTGTATACTTTCCAAACAGGGGCATTTGGGAGGGGGGTGCTTCTGCTATCCTGGCATTTCAGGACCAATATTAAAAGCTTATGCCACACATCACCCACTCTTCAAACCACTTGAAGACCAAGCCTTTTCTGACACATTTTGCTTACATGAAAGATCATTTTGTTTTACAAAAAATTACTTTGAACCCTCAAAAACTATATATATATTTTTTAAAGCAGAAGCCTTTAAGAAAAAAGAGGTGAGTGTTGAAATTTTTGATGTAACACAGTATTTGCACAGTGATTTTTTTAATGCAGATTTTTTTGGGAAAAAAATACAGTGTATATAAAAAGGATATACAACCCTCTTAAAATGTCAGGCTTCTGTGATGTAAACAAATGAGACAAAGATAAATCATTTCAGAGCTTTTTCCACCTTTAATATAACCTGTAAACTGTACAACACTGTGGTTGAACAACAAACTGAAATCTTTTAGGTGGAGGGAAGTAAAAATAAAAAAACTAAAATAATATGGTTGCATAAGTGTGCACACCCTTAAACTAATACTTTGTTGAAGCACCTTTTGATTTTATTACAGCACTCAGTCTTTTTGGGTATGAGTCTATCAGCATGGCACATCTTGACTTGGCAATATTTGTCCTCTCTTCCTTGCTAAAACACTCCAAATCTGTCAGACTGCGAGGGCATCTCCGGTGCACAGCCCTCTTCAGATCACCCCACAGATTTTCGATCAGATTCAGGTCTGGGCTCTGGCTGGGCCATTCCAAAACTTTAATCTTCTTCTGGTGAAGCCATTCCTTTGTTGATCTGGATGTATGCTTTGGGTCGTTGTCATGCTGAAAGATGAAGTTCCTCTTCATGTTCAGTTTTCTAGCAGAAGCCTGAAGGTTTTGTGCCAATATTTACTGGTGTTTGGAACTGTTCATAATTCCCTCTACCTTGACTAAGGCCCCAGTTACATCTGAAGAAAAACAGCCCCAAAGCATGATGCTACCGCCACCATGCTTCACTGTGGGTATGGTGTTCTTTTGGTGACATGCAGTGTTGTTTTTGCACCAAACATATCTTTTGGAATTATTTACTTCCCCCCTAAAAGATTTCAGCTTGTTTTTCAATTGAGTTGTACAGTTTATAGGTCACACTAAAGGTGGAAAAAGTTCTGAAATTATTTATCTTTGTCTAATTTTTTTACATCACAGAAACTTGACATTTTAACAGGGTATGCAGACTTTTTATATCCACTGTACTTTTTTGAATTTTAATACACAAAAACACAATATTTTGCCTAATTAGTTTTTGCAACAGCGACAAACTATGTACATTTTTAATATCCCTAGGTGATTCTTTGAAAGCCTTTACAGGTTACCAGTTTAGATTTACACAGAAGTGAATTACTGCTCTCAATCTGACATATGCAGTGATACCTCACATGCATGGTGCAATCTCTGTTTACATACTGACACTGGACCATCGCTTGCATTTGCCTTTGCGTAAGTGGGGGGGAGGGTGATTTTTTTAATAACTTTTTTTTTTACACTGTCCCTTTTATTTTTATTGATCACTTTTATTGTTATCACAGGGAATGTATATATCTCCTGTGATAGCAATATGTAGTTACAGGTACTCTTTTCTGAGAAATCTGGGTTGTATTAGACGCTAGATCTCTCCTCTGCCCTTAAAGCATCTGATCACACCAAGATCGGTGTGATCAGATGCTTTTCCAATTTTAAAATGGCGCTGTTTATATCTGGCGAAACCAAAATGAAATGCTCATTGCCTCCAGTTTCTTAGACCATATATATGATTGTACCCCATATCAGTGATAATTATATATATATATCAATTGTTGATTGTGTCCAATAACTTTTATGAGAAACCTCAAAGATAAAGAAACTCAAAATAGTGCATTAACCCCAATTAACATAACACAAACAGAGGGAAAAAAAAAAAAAAAATTATACAGTTGCAAGAAAAAGTATGTGAACCCCTTGGGATTACGTGGAGTTTTGCATGAATTGGGCATAAAATGTGCTCTGAACGTCATCTAAGTCACAACAATAGAAGAACACAGTCTGCTGAACATAATACTACACAAACATTAGATGTTGCCATGGTTTAATTGCACATAACATGTAAACATTCACAGTGCAGGGAGGAAAAAGTATGTGAACCTTTGGACTTAATAACTGGTTGACCCTCCTTTGGCAGCAATAACCTCAACCAAACGTTTCCTGTAGTTGCAGATCAGACCTGCTCAACGATCTGGAGTCATTTTGGACCACTCCTCTTCACAAAACTGTTTCAGTGTAGCAATATTCTTGGGATGTCTGGTGTGAATCACTCTCTTAAGGTCATGCCACAGCATTTCAATGGGGTTGAGGTCAGGACTGACTGGGTCACTCCAGAAGGCGTATTCTGTGCTGTTGCAGCCATTGTTTTGTTGAATTACTTGTATGCTTTGGGTCATTGTTCTGTTGCATCACCCATCCTCTGCGGAGCTTCAGTTGGCGGACAGATGGTCGTACGTTTTCCTGCAAAATGTCTTGATAAACTCTGGAATTCATTTTCCCATCAATGACAACAATCCGTCCAGGACCTGAGGCAGCAAAGCAGCCCCAAACCATGATGCTCCCTCCGCCATGTTTTACAGTGGGGATGAGGTTTTGATGTTGGTGTGCTGGGCCTTTTTTTCTCCACACATAGTGTTGTGTGTTCTTCCCAAACAACTCAATCTTGGTTTCATCTGTCCACAGTATATTTTGCCAGTAGTGCTGTGGAACATCCAGGTGCTCTTTTGCAAACTTCAAACGTGCTGCAATATTCTTTTTGGACAGCAATGGCTTCCTCCGTGGTGTCCTCCCATGTACTCCATTCTTGTTTAATGTTTTCTTTATTGTAGATGTGTCAACAAAAATGTTAGCATGTGCCAGAGATTTCTGTAGGTCTTTAGCTGACACTCTGGGATTCTTCTTTACCTCATGCAGCATTCTGCGCTGTGCTCTTGCAGTCATTTTTACAGGACGACCACGCCTAGGGAGAGTAGCAACAGTGCTAAACTTTCTCCATTTGTAGACAGTCTGTCTTACCATGGACACATGAACATCATCGCTTTTGGAGATACTTTTGTAACCCTTTCCAGCTTCATGCAAGTCAACAATTCTTGATCGTAGGTCTTCTGAGAGCTCTTTTCTGCGCGGCATGGTTCACATCAGACAGTGCTTCTTGAAACCAGTAAACCCAAAACAGGTGTGTGTTTTTTAAGGGCAGGACAGCTGGCAGCAACACATCCAATATCATCGCACTGATTGGAGTCAAGGTTGGCTCACTCCTGGCTCCAATTAGCTCTGGGAGAAGTCATTAAGCTAGGGCCTCACATACTTATTCCTCCCTGCACTGTGAATGTTTACATGTTATGTGCAATTAAACCATGGCAACATCTAATGTTTGTGTAGTATTATGTTCAGCGGACTGTGTTCTTCTATTGTTGTGACTTAGATGACATTCAGAGCACATTTTATGCCCAATTCATGCAAAACTCCACGTAATCCCAAGGGGTTCACATACTTTTTCTTGCAACTGTATATCTATATATGTATATATATATATATATATACACACATACATGCACACACATATGTATATCAAAAAGAATGTGCAACACTAAGTGAGACAAAAAACAGTGAAACACTTGTGAAACATTCCGAAAAAAATTAATAACACTCGTGCTCAAGAAAATATATAAACCTGAAGTGATACACTCAGTGAGAATCCTACCCACAGGTGACACTTCTAGTAAGTAAGGCAAATATACCCTTACCAACAGTAGGAAAACCAGCACCTTTATAATACAACTTGTGGAAATCCTCCAAAGGAACTTTCTCCTCCTCTCCTCCTTCACTTGTTACTAGAGTAGTACTGTAATACCATCCTCAATCACAAGCCTTGATCACAGATTTACCAGGCTCCAATGTAATGGAAATTAATCATGATGTGACTCCGTATATATTCAAGATAGAACCATTTTAATGAATCTGCTTACATTTAAAGTTGATTAAAATTGTGATTTGGAACAAAACCCCACTTTCTGGGGATTACCAGGCAGTTCCCACACGAGGTGTACAGCGATTCCCCCAACAAAGATGGCCACCGTGACACTTCCGGTTCCTGCTCCTTGCGTTTGACGTCACTTCCTCTTGACGCATTTCGTCGTATCCGGGACTTAGTCATAAGAGATAAGCTTATTTTGTTCCAAATCACAAGTTTAATCAACTTTAAATGTAAGCAGATTCATTAAAATGGTACTATCTTGAATATACAGTTGCAAGAAAAAGTATGTGAACCCCTTGGGATTACGTGGAGTTTTGCATGAATTGGGCATAAAATGTGCTCTGAATGTCATCTAAGTCACAACAATAGAAGAACACAGTCCGCTGAACATAATACTACACAAACATTAGATGTTGCCATGGTTTAATTGCACATAACATGTAAACATTCACAGTGCAGGGAGGAATAAGTATGTGAGGCCCTAGCTTAATGACTTCTCCCAGAGCTAATTGGAGCCAGGAGTGAGCCAACCTTGACTCCAATCAGTGCGATGATATTGGATGTGTTGCTGCCAGCTGTCCTGCCCTTAAAAAACACACACCTGTTTTGGGTTTACTGGTTTCAAGAAGCACTGTCTGATGTGAACCATGCCGCGCAGAAAAGAGCTCTCAGAAGACCTACGATCAAGAATTGTTGACTTGCATGAAGCTGGAAAGGGTTACAAAAGTATCTCCAAAAGCGATGATGTTCATGTGTCCATGGTAAGACAGACTGTCTACAAATGGAGAAAGTTTAGCACTGTTGCTACTCTCCCTAGGCGTGGTCGTCCTGTAAAAATGACTGCAAGAGCACAGCGCAGAATGCTGCATGAGGTAAAGAAGAATCCCAGAGTGTCAGCTAAAGACCTACAGAAATCTCTGGCACATGCTAACATTTTTGTTGACACATCTACAATAAAGAAAACATTAAACAAGAATGGAGTACATGGGAGGACACCACGGAGGAAGCCATTGCTGTCCAAAAAGAATATTGCAGCACGTTTGAAGTTTGCAAAAGAGCACCTGGATGTTCCACAGCACTACTGGCAAAATATACTGTGGACAGATGAAACCAAGATTGAGTTGTTTGGGAAGAACACACAACACTATGTGTGGAGAAAAAAAGGCCCAGCACACCAACATCAAAACCTCATCCCCACTGTAAAACATGGCGGAGGGAGCATCATGGTTTGGGGCTGCTTTGCTGCCTCAGGTCCTGGACGGATTGTTGTCATTGATGGGAAAATGAATTCCAGAGTTTATCAAGACATTTTGCAGGAAAACGTACGACCATCTGTCCGCCAACTGAAGCTCCGCAGAGGATGGGTGATGCAACAGGACAATGACCCAAAGCATACAAGTAATTCAACAAAACAATGGCTGCAACAGCACAGAATACGCCTTCTGGAGTGACCCAGTCAGTCCTGACCTCAACCCCATTGAAATGCTGTGGCATGACCTTAAGAGAGTGATTCACACCAGACATCCCAAGAATATTGCTACACTGAAACAGTTTTGTGAAGAGGAGTGGTCCAAAATGACTCCAGATCGTTGTGCAGGTCTGATCTGCAACTACAGGAAACGTTTGGTTGAGGTTATTGCTGCCAAAGGAGGGTCAACCAGTTATTAAGTCCAAAGGTTCACATACTTTTTCCTCCCTACACTGTGAATGTTTACATGTTATGTGCAATTAAACAATGGCAACATCTAATGTTTGTGTAGTATTATGTTCAGCAGACTGTGTTCTTCTATTGTTGTGACTTAGATGACGTTCAGAGCACATTTTATGCCCAATTCATGCAAAACTCCACGTAATCCCAAGGGGTTCACATATTTTTTCTTGCAACTGTATATGGAGTCACATCATGATTAATTTCCATTACATTGGAGCCTGGTAAATCTGTGATCAAGGCTTGTGATTGAGGATGGTATTACAGCACTACTCTAGTAACAAGTGAAGGAGGAGAGGAGGAGAAAGTTCCTTTGGAGGATTTCCACATGTTGTATTATAAAGGCGCTGGTTTTCCTACTGTTGGTAAGGGTATATTTGCCTTACTCACTAGAAGTGTCACGTGTGGGTAGGATTCTCACTGAGTGTATCACTTCAGGTTTATATATTTTCTTGAGCACGAGTGTTATTAATTTTTTTCGGAATGTTTCACAAGTGTTTCACTGTTTTTTGTCTCACTTAGTGTTGCACATTCTTTTTGATATACATATGTGTGTGCATGTATGTGTATATATATATATATATATATATATATACATATATAGATATATAATTTTTTTTTTTTTTTCCCCTCTGTTTGTGTTATGTTAATTGGGGTTAATGCACTATTTTGAGTTTCTTTATCTTTGAGGTTTCTCATAAAAGTTATTGGACACAATCAACATTGCAAGAAAATTTTCAAGTTATACACTTTTGATTTATTGACTACCGAGACACTGGACTTTATGATTTTTTTCAGTTTGCGTATATAATTATCACTGATATGGGGGAGGTCTTGGTGTTTTAATATAGGTGGAAAATTTGTTGAAAGAGGGAAGATTCTTTTTTGGATTAATTTATTTGATTTCAAACTTTCAGGGGCTGAAAGTTTTTTTCTAATTAGGAATTAAAGTAGGTTTAAGGGTTTTTTGGTTTGATATCATATTCACATTGTATTTATACATATATATGATTGTAGCCACTCTGGTCTCTGATCAGCTCTATGGTGAGCCGGCAGAAGTTCTGGCTGCATTCTCAGGTTCCCCTGTGGGACAGGAGAGCCCGAAAAAGCCAAGGAAGGCGGTAGGAGGGAGGAGAACATCCCTTCCCACTGATTATAAAAGCAACCCAGTGGTTAATTAGCTCCTAAGCTTTTACATGAAATCCATCTGCCAGTTAAAGGTCAACGAGGAGTGGGAAGGAGGAGTCCATGTAAAAACCACTTTAGATGTGGGCAATGTAGCCAAAGCCCATGGATATTAAAGATAACATATATTACTACCAAATGGTCAGAAATTCTACTGTGGACATCTGGTATGTTGTGACTCTATTCTATGGTACAGGAGCATTTACTGATGAGCAACACCCAGGTAGGTGGGGTTCCCCCTATTTTCCCCAGGGGAGTATCAATAAGATATTAGTGCCTGGAAAAGCCCCAGAACAAGCAGAACCATTTCTAGGGAAAGAAATATATGTTCCCCCTTTGGCGCCAGCTTTTGATGTATGCCCTAGGACTTGAACTAGGGTGGGAGTAGACATGGGCATATTTTCAATGCCTCACTACCTTTAGTCAGCATTCAACAATGTGGTGCTTCACTGGTTATGTACTTTTGCCCTTCAGTATGGAGAAGACGTGCTATTGGGGCACCTCCACCCTGAGAGTCTGGAAGGGTCAAGTAGGAGGATCTCCAGCTATGATGCCATGGGCTGACTTACAAGCACACTTCAGTGTGGATGGCAGGTGTGGCAGTGAGGGATACATTTGTGAAATGGAAATCTCCCCTCACTCTCCTTCTTACTATGGGGGATTGATTGTGTTGTGGACTTCTCCCCTCTAAAACAGGATGAAATCTTAACTGAGTAAGTCAAAGACAGATGTGAATAGAAGTAAGACAAACAGATCAGGGTTGAGATAATCCTGCAATATACTGTATGTCTTCTTGGTCTGGTAGGCTTTTATAATTGAGAATCTGTTTTCTGTATATCATTCTTTGAGCCTTCTATTCTCAGTTGCAATATCCTGTACAGATTTTTTGACTAATTGTGAGAAGTGTGGCATAAGCATATTAACAGTAATGGATACAGGTGAATATATTTATACTGGAGACATTTACAATTAGCATATTTGCATATTTATTGGATAATTATGTAATCTAAACTATGTATTTCTACATATATCACTTTGTCCATAGCAGACTGTTGTTTGTGCACGTAATTATAGCATTCCCATACAAAGAACAAGAACAGGTGAATAAACAACATTTTTATGTCTTTACAGGAGGGCAGTTTAGTGGGTATTTCTGAATAATGTTATTACATTTTAGCTACAGGATTTTTTTAACTGAGTGAAACAAAACATAACTTTTTAAATGCGGATTAATTGCTTGGAGGCAGGATTCTGAATGCCATATGAGAAGGTCTAGATCTAGGTCTAGATCCTTATCACAGCTGGGTGCATCTAATCAATCAGTTTGATGTACAAACTTCATGTAGAGATATATAGACCTTTATGATACACTTCTTTCTTTGGATCTCTAGAATGCATCTAAGTTAAGACTCCACTATCTTTTCTTTTATCTTCTATTTTACCTTTTCCTGTGAAATACAGGGGAATTGATGTCCAGTAAGTGATATGCCAGTCATGACCCTGTTACAGTATATATTATATTATTCATTAATTTAAAATATGTATAAATCATAATTGTGATACTTACAGTATTCCTTATTCTAGCATGATAGAGTTTTCACAGTTCCTGATGAAGCAGGAACTCTGAAGGGTGGGGCCAACCAGGGTAATTTGTGAAAAGGTGTAATATAAGAAATCAAACATTTAGTCCATAGCAGGCTTAATATACTTTTTTTCTTGTTTTAAGAACATGTTTTAGAATTCAGATCTTTAGTTGACCAGGAATATTGTTTGGGCTGCCTTTCTGTTTGCAAGCATATACATATCTTTATTAAAATTGTGGTTTTTAAGTAAATAATACACTATGGAGCTGCTTCTTTGTGAGGTATATGAGTGGCATGTTGTATATGACTGGATTAAGTCACCCTATCTGGTGAGACTCCATTACATGGGGGTGGTACACTGTGGTGGAAATGTACATTGGGAAGAATACTGATTAAAAGTCTGCACTTGCTCATTTATGTAAGCACAATAATCAGTGATTTGGTTGATTTGTCTACGCAATATTGCACTATGATTGTTAATTTTTTGCTTTTTATACACTTATGAGAGGAATCAAGAAGGATCCCAGATGCCTTTGTGATGAAGAGGGATAATGACACTTGGGGGTTTATTTACTAAAGCTGGAGAGTCCAAAATCAGACTCCCTTCTGCATAGAAACCAATCAGCTTCTAACCTCAGCTTGTTCAATGAAGCTTTGACAATGAAACCTGGAAGCTGATTGGTTTCTATGCAGAAGGGAGTCTGATTTTGGACTCTCCAGCTTTAGTAAATAAACCCCTTGGTGGCCATTTTTTTATTAAACATGCTTGATATGACCCATTTGCCTATGAGGGTAATTTTTTCTGGTGAGTGTTTATATGTTCTCTTGACCACTGCATTTTAAAGATTGATCTGTATTGACACAAAAATTATTTATTTGAGTTAGTGAATAGGGATTATAAGCGCTGGAAATATATTGTTTTTGTTGTGGGGCGATAAGATTATTTCAGCTGCTGGTGGGGATGTCCTTGTTTTGGGGGGATATCCTATGTGTTGATTTTTTTTACATATACTGTATCTGTGTTCTAATAAAATTAAAGATTTTTAACAATATTATGTGCGTGTGGAATAAATCTATATAGCACCTGAAAAGTCTCAGTATGCCTTCAATTTATTTGCAAAAACTGAACTTATTGAACAGATACAGCATAACAAAACCCATATGATATATTCAAAGACAAAAGCTGAGCGAATAAGAGAAGAACATTCTTAGGGTTTACATACATTTTATATACACGTTTTATATCCAAGGACCAATGTATCAATTTCCCTATCATCTTTTCCCAAGCATTCAATAATTTTAACAATTTCAGGCAAATACATAATAAAGACTTGTGGCGTAACTTTATTTAGCAAGTTGATGAAAAAATAGTCACAATTTACAAAAATATTTTAATTTGACAATCGCATTTGGCTTTAGATATTTTTATATTTTATTATGATATCACAGCTAGACCCTTCTATTTTTGAGGTTTAAATCCTACAAAATATTTTAATAACACTTAATTTCTATTATTTTTTCACAGACTGGAGATGCCAGTATTTCTACTGATGTAAATTAGCTTTTATAATGTATTTCAAATTAGATTGGGCAGCATATTGATAGACCTACAAAAGAACCAACTAACTAATAGATAGATCGATAGATAGATAGATAGATAGATAGATAGATAGATAGATAGATAGATAGATTATGTAGCTGCTTTTCTGTAATGTTAGAACCTTCTCTGAGATGCAGTTAAGGGAATAAAAGTGCAGTTTATGATGAGCAAAAATGTTTCCTCTTCCCTCTTTCCATTATGACCCATTACTTTATCTCACTATCAGGGAGAACAGAGAGAAGTGTTTCTGGCTGTGATAATTTGATTGCTCTCTGCATGAGCTACAGAGGATAAATGAACTGGCACATTGTGCCACTTTTAATCTCCCCTTCTCACACCTCCCATTGCAAAATGCCAAATCAAAAACTGTCAGTTAACAATAAGTCAGTGCAATTTTGTCTGCTGCACATGTGTACGCCATTCTAAGGATACAGTGATCAAATGTGACATGGTGTTTCAGGAAGTTAATCACTCAGGGGCTATTGATTTAAAAGCCAATAGAAAATGCTTCCTTTTTCCATTCATTGTCAGGAAGAGAATGGAAGACTTATGGAAATCAATGAACAAAAGTCAGTCTGATTCATGTTTAAAGTCAGTGCTTAGCAGGTACAGGACATTTAGAAAGCAGATTACAAAAGAAGCTTTTGAAGAACATAGGAATACTGAAAAGGCTGCCTTGTATTTTGTGCCCTACTTTAACTGGGATCAAAATCAAACAGTAGATTAGCAAACCAAGAAAAAAGTTTGCATGATGCAAATGGTAGAGCAGTACAAGAGCAAAAAAGTGCACAAAGCCTTGCTGGAAATAATGTTTGCAGTAAGACAAAGTCTAATAACTCTTTGGAACAGCAATTACAGGGGAGAAAGCTGATATTTCTTTTTAGACAGACTACTTATCTCTCCTCCAAATGCATTGTCTTTTTAAGTTCTGATGATAACCATACATCAAAGTTACAACATAATTGCAGCATTTTGCAGAAATTTCCTGGAAATGCTTTTGTTCTCCACATAATGTTATAATAATCATGCAGTAAACTTAGTTAAATATTTCTTTTTAATAACATGTTTTTCTTTCCTATTTTATCCTTGTAATTTTACATTTAGCTAACAATCAGCAGGTGGGTTTTAATGTATTATCTGGGCAGAACCAGCTCTGTAGTTACTGCATATTAGAACAAAAACATAACATGAAAGGAGTAGCTCAAAGCAAAGTCTATTTTGTATAGTTTGTTTATATTATATTTCCTTGTAACAGTATTTATAGAGTGAACCTGAAAAGCTATAAATCCATAAATGCATGCTGTACTTTTATTACATACAACCAAAAGACTATATGCATGTTTCTAAAATGTATGTAATAAATCCACAAAGCATTGGTTTACTATTAAATAAAAAAAGACCTGTTTATTGCAGCAGCGCATTTCACTTTGTTTGAATGTCTGCCAAATTACCAGATCATTTTTCCAATTGATACTTTTTCTTAAGGCTAAGGAAAGTCTTGAGGACTTAGGTGTAGGAGATAAAACCAACAAAAAATCAATTTCTACACCCTGCTTCTCTCCACCTGCTGATGATACACCACTGCAATGCCTGACTGTCATTTTGTGTCATACAAACTGCAGCACCTCCTATGCAAAATGAAGCACTCTATGGAATATTATATTTTTACTATTTTGTTACATTAACTTCTTCCATCCCTTTCCCCCCAGGAGTTATTTTTAAGCTGATTGTTTTCTTTTTTTTTCTATTTTTATAATTAATGTTTGCATAAAAAATGTACAAAACTAAAAAAGGTTCATTAAATGGATTTGTATATAACTCTTACATTTTTTTCTACCAGAAACATCAATTCAGTGTCATAAATGGGACAAATTCTAAAATAAAATGTAAACTCTTTATTTAGAGGATCACTACTTAATTTAAAACTAACTCTGGTCAAAATAGAAAATATATATATTTTTTAGATATTTATGTACTTTTTCCTTAAGAAAATAAAATATTTTTTCAAGACAATATTAGAAAAGGAAAGCATAATGCATGCATTACTGTTTTCTTAATTGAGGCTTAAGTTAAAACCCTATTGCGGAAATGTAAAAATTTATACAATCTATAAAATATGGGTGTTGAAATGGTTAAGTATATATGGAGGTGATGGAAACAAAAATAACAAACATTAGCAATCACTAATGGGTGCACTACACAATTTTTTCTTTTCTTTGAAGCATGGCAAAACAGCAGCAGGAGTAGCTGCTTTTTTGTATATAGATATACACAAATATACACATATACATCACATTGAAAAAGCTGTGTGGTTAGGTGGTGGTAAAATGGATGTAGTGGTCTTAACTTTATATGTGGAACTGGTTGCTGTCTATACAAAGAAAGCTGTCTTAAAGGATAAGTTCTAGAGATGAGCGAATCAAACTTGGCGAAGTGGAATTCGTTTCAAATATTAGAAAAAATTCGATTCGCGCCGAATCCGAAAATTAGCAGACTTCGGATGCGCGAATCAAAATTTTTCCAAAAATGGCGGCGACATGTGTGGCGACGGAGCGGGGATCTCTGGGAAGGCGCACAGACAAGGCGCGCTGACCCATAATGCATTCATTCATGACATGTGATCGCATTAGCCAATCAGCAGCCAGCCAGCCAGCACTGTGTAATGGTGGAGCTATAAATTGCGGCCATCTTACAATTCTCCATTTGCCTCCGGTCATTCAAGAGAGACAGACCTTTCTGTATTAGGGACAGAGTTAGGGCCACAGATACTTTAGGGACACAGAATCGTTACTTAGGGACACAGAATTGTTACTCAGGGACACAGAACTGTTACTCAGGGACACAGAACTGTTACTCAGGGACACAGAATTGTTACTCAGGGACACATAACTGTTACTCAGGGACACAGAATTGTTACTCATGGACAGACACAGAATTGTTACTGAGGGACACAGAATTGTTACTGAGGGACACAGAATTGTTACTGAGGGACACAGAATTGTTACTCAGGGACACAGAACTGTTACTCAGGGACACAGAATTGTTACTCAGGGACACAGAACTGTTACTCAGGGACACAGAATTGTTACTCAGGGACAGACACAGAATTGTTACTGAGGGACACAGAATTGTTACTGAGGGACACAGAATTGTTACTGAGGGACACAGAATTGTTACTCAGGGACACAGAATAGTTACTCAGGGACACAGAACTGTTACTCAGGGACACAGAATTGTTACTCGGGGACACAGAACTGTTACTCAGGGACACAGAATTGTTACTCAGGGACAGACACAGAATTGTTACTGAGGGACACAGAATTGTTACTGAGGGACACAGAATTGTTACTGAGGGACACAGAATTGTTACTCAGGGACAGACACAGAATTGTTACTGAGGGACACAGAATTGTTACTCAGGGAAACAGAATTGTTACTCAGGGACACAGAATTGTTACTGAGGGACACAGAATTGTTACTCAGGGACACAGAATTGTTACTCAGGGACACAGAACTATTACTCAGGGACACAGAATTGTTACTCAGGGACACAGAACTGTTACTCAGGGACACAGAATTGTTACTCAGGGACAGACACAGAATTGTTACTGAGGGACACAGAATTGTTACTGAAGGACACAGAATTGTTACTGAGGGACACAGAATTGTTACTCAGGGACACAGAATTGTTACTCAGGGACACAGAATTGTTACTCAGGGACACAGAACTGTTACTCAGGGACACAGAATTGTTACTCAGGGACACAGAACTGTTACTCAGGGACACAGAATTATTACTCAGGGACAGACACAGAATTGTTACTGAGGGACACAGAATTGTTACTGAGGGACACAGAATTGTTACTGAGGGACAGACACAGAATTGTTACTGAGGGACACAGAATTGTTACTGAGGGACACAGAATTGTTACTGAGGGACACAGAACTGTTACTGAGGGACACAGAATTGTTACTCAGGGACAGACACAGAATTGTTACTGAGGGACACAGAATTGTTACTGAGGGACACAGAATTGTTACTCAGGGACACAGAATTGTTACTCAGGGACACAGAACTGTTACTCAGGGACAGACACAGAATTGTTACTGAGGGACACAGAATTGTTACTGAGGGACACAGAATTGTTACTGAGGGACACAGAATTGTTACTCAGGGACAGACACAGAATTGTTACTGAGGGACACAGAATTGTTACTGAGGGACACAGAATTGTTACTCAGGGACACAGAATTGTTACTCAGGGACAGACACAGAATTGTTACTGAGGGACACAGAATTGTTACTGAGGGACACAGAACTGTTACTCAGGGACACAGAATCGTTACTCAGGGACACAGAATCGTTGAATTAAAGAGTATGTCAGACAACACGCAGAGGAGTGTCAGAGGAGGCCATGTTTTAGGAGCGAGCAGACGTGGGAGCAGAGGAAGGGGTCGAGGCAGCACTAGTCACAGCCAAAGGCCAGTGCTCCCAGTGTCATCCAGCGGTCGTGTCTCCACCGACAACCCTGCCGTCATCAATTGGTTGGCTCGGTCGTCTTCCTCTTCCCAGGTCACCTCTGACACCTACAGCCAACGGTCGGTGGGTACGTCAGACACAACCGTTAGTTGGCATGGCCCGGGAGCAAGCCCACTGAAATCACGTGTCCTCTACCTGCCCCTGTCCTTTGGTGTTCCCTCACCAAGCGAAGTATCGCATGCTGTGGGCTCAGCCCCACTGTACAGTGAGGAAGAGCTAACAGAGGGCGGTCAGGAACGGGGGGAGACATCCGCCTCTTTAGCAGCCAGGCGAAGAAGTACTGGCGAGGAGAGTGGCTCGATAGCCGGTCTAGAGACAGGTCTGTCTCCTGACCCACACGCAGCCGAGGGGGCTAGTAGTGAGGCGGAGACCCTAATTGATGATGATGAGGCTGATCGCACTTGGCAGCCTCGTCGTCATCAGGCTATTTCTTCCGCATCATCAGGAGAAGAGGGTGCCAGCTTGGCAGCGAGCAAAACAGTCGGTGGGTTGCCCAGGAGGCAGCGGGGTCGCAGCAGTGTCAGTGGAGGCAAACGGCCACGGAGTAGAGCACCAGCTCCACTGCAGCCTACCACCACGGCCAGTAGTGGTGCCGGTGTGCACGGAGGAAGTAGCAGTCAGCCAGTGAGGAGTAGCGGGGGCAAAGTTTCCAACTCGGCGGTGTGGCAATTTTTCGTCAAGCCGCCCGAGGAAGTAAACGTAGCCGTATGTCGACTATGTGGGCAGAAAGTCAAGCGTGGCCAGGGGGCCCATGTTGGGACTACAGCGTTGCGTCAGCATATGCAGCGTCGCCATTCGGTGGCCTGGGAAAACCAGTCTTTGAGCATGTCGGTCTCTGCCAAAGTGCACGGCAGCGCCGACGTGTGGAGCTGTAACTACGGTCAGGGACAGTACATGTCATTTACGGCCCACTGGGTGAACGTGGTGCCGTCACAGCCGCACCAGCAACTTGGACAGGTCACGCCGCTTTTGCCTCCACATTTGCACGTCCTTGGTCCAGCAAAGATGTCCGCCTCTACCACCTCTTCTTCCGCCGTGTCCTCAGCCGCCACCCCCGTGCCAAGTCCCATTACCCGACCGGCATATCACATGTGCAGGGCGCAACGGTGTCACGCTGTGCTGCTCCTGGTATGCCTTGGCGAACGTAGTCACACAGGGGAGGAACTTCTGAGTGTAATGAACAGAGAAATCGACAGATGGCTGTCTCCGCGCAAACTGAAAATCGGAACCATGTTGACCGACAACGGAAAGAACATGGTGTCTGCTCTGCGTCAAGGAAGGTTGTGCCATGCGCCATGCATGGCTCACGTGTTCAATCTGGTTGTCAAGCGGTTCCTAAAATCCACCATCCCACTGCAAGACATCCTTAAAATGTCACGTAAACTTTGCATGCATTTCAACCATTCCTACACCGCAAAGCACACCCTCCTTGAGCTGCAGCGGCAGAACGGAATTCCACAGCATCGCCTGATCTGCGACGTTGCAACAAGGTGGAATTCAACCCTACATATGTTAGACCGCCTTTACGAACAGCGAAAGGCCATCACCGATTTCCTGATGTTACAAGCGGATAAAGGTACTCCCCTGTGTAACTTAGATGTCAGCCATTGGCAGCTCATGCGTGACACCTGCCGCTTGCTCAGGCCCTTTGAGGAGGCCACGCTATTCGTGAGTCGGCAGGACTATGGGATGAACGACGTCATTCCTCTGTTGTACGTCCTGGAACAAATGCTGTTAACAATGGCTGGTCAGGGTGCGGTAGACGTGGCGCACAGATCTCAACGCCACATGACCCCTGTGGGGGCAGGACAGGAAGAAGAGGAGGAGGTAGAGGAGGACATTGGTGCTCAGGAATTATTGAGTGAAATGGGTGGTTTTTCCACTCAGCGGACAGGAGTGGAGGAGCAGGAGCATCTGGTAGAGGAGGAGGAGGAGACAGAGGACCCAGATGCACCGTGGCAGTATGCTGTGGAGATGGAGGCAGGGAGTCCTTTGCATTCCTTGGCACAAATGGCCCATAGCATGCTCGGTTGCTTGCGTAGCGACAGCCGAATAATAACCATCAGACAGAGGGATGACTTTTGGCTGTCCACCTTGTTGGACCCTCGCTACCGTTCAAAAATGGTGGCCTTTTTCACACCTGCTGAGAGGGAGGCCAAAATAACGTACTATAAAAACCACCTATGTAGTCAGTTGGTCTCTGCCTTTCTGCGCCAACTTCCATCCTCAGACACTGTGGGCCCTGTGCGCTCGCGTTCCGCTGCCATGGCAGCAGGGGAGGGGTGGGGTGGTAGGAGCAGTGGCAGCTCCACCAGCAGCGGCTGCCTCAGTCTGCAGTCGATGATGAGTAGCTTTCTTCACCAGCGCAGTGAGGAAACTACTAACCAGCCGCAGCAGCAGCAGCATCAGGTGGACCTGGAGCAGGACCTCAAACAACAGGCTTGGGCCTACTTGGACAGCACCCTGCCAACCGAGGTAGACAATCCCCTTGACTACTGGGCAACGAAACTTGACCTTTGGCCCCAACTAGCTGAATTTGCCCTTGAAAGGCTGTCATGCCCGGCCAGTAGCGTGGCATCGGAGCGCGTGTTTAGTGCGGCAGGAGGTATTGCAACTCCGCGGAGGACACGACTGTCCACCCAAAGTGTGGAGAGACTCACGTTTGTGAAAATGAATCAGGCGTGGATTAGTCTGGATTTCAAACCACCAGTTCCTGACACAACTGACTAAATCCGCCATGAATCATGCCCCAAACATGTGCCACTTTCAGGTCTCCTCACACTGCTGGTGTGTTGAATTTTTTGACATAGGGTGCTGGCAGATTACGGGCCTCCCACAGCTGCTGCCAGGCCCCTAATCTGCCATAGGCCCCTATATACCGCCTCCTCATGCTGCTGCCAGGTCCAGAGTCTCTCATGGGTCCCTGTACGGCCTCCCATTGCTGCTGTCTCCATCGCCACACTCTGCCATGTGCCACTTTCAGGTCTCCTCACACACTGCTGGTGTGTTGAATTTTTTGACATAGGGTGCTGGCAGATTACGGGCCTCCCATAGCTGCTGCCAGGCCCCTAATCTGCCATGGGCCCCTATATACCGCCTCCTCATGCTGCTGCCAAGTCCAGAGTCTGTCATGGGTCCCTGTACGGCCTCCCATTGCTGCTGTCTCCATCGCCACACTCTGCCATGTGCCACTTTCAGGTCTCCTCACACACTGCTGGTGTGTTGAATTTTTTGACATAGGGTACTGGCAGATTACGGGCCTCCCATAGCTGCTGCCAGGCCCCTAATCTGCCATGGGCCCCTATATACCGCCTCCTCATGCTGCTGCCAGGTCCAGAGTCTGTCATGGGTCCCTGTACGGCCTCCCATTGCTGCTGTCTCCATCGCCACACTCTGCCATGTGCCACTTTCAGGTCTCCTCACACACTGCTGGTGTGTTGAATTTTTTGACATAGGGTGCTGGCAGATTACGGGCCTCCCATAGCTGCTGCCAGGCCCCTAATCTGCCATAGGCCCCTATATACCGCCTCCTCATGCTGCTGCCAGGTCCAGAGTCTCTCATGGGTCCCTGTACGGCCTCCCATTGCTGCTGTTTCCATCGCCACACTCTGCCATGTGCCACTTTCAGGTCTCCTCACACTGCTGGTGTGTTGAATTTTTTGACATAGGGTGCTGGCAGATTACGGGCCTCCCATAGCTGCTGCCAGGCCCCTAATCTGCCATAGGCCCCTATATACCGCCTCCTCATGCTGCTGCCAGGTCCAGAGTCTCTCATGGGTCCCTGTACGGCCTCCCATTGCTGCTGTCTCCATCGCCACACTCTGCCATGTGCCACTTTCAGGTCTCCTCACACTGCTGGTGTGTTGAATTTTTTGACATAGGGTGCTGGCAGATTACGGGCCTCCCATTGCTGCTGCCAGGCCCCTAATCTGCCATGGGCCCCTATACCGCCTCCTCATGCTGCTGCCAGGTCCAGAGTCTGTCATGGGTCCCTGTACGGCCTCCCATTGCTGCTGTCTCCATCGCCACACTCTGCCATGTGCCACTTTCAGGTCTCCTCACACACTGCTGGTGTGTTGAATTTTTTGACATAGGGTGCTGGCAGATTACGGGCCTCCCATAGCTGCTGCCAGGCCCCTAATCTGCCATGGGCCCCTATACCGCCTCCTCATGCTGCTGCCAGGTCCACAGTCTCTCATGCCATGTGCCACTTTCAGGTCTCCTCACACTGCTGGTGTGTTGAATTTTTTGACATAGGGTGCTGGCAGATTACGGGCCTCCCATAGCTGCTGCCAGGCCCCTAATCTGCCATAGGCCCCTATATACCGCCTCCTCATGCTGCTGCCAGGTCCAGAGTCTCTCATGGGTCCCTGTACGGCCTCCCATTGCTGCTGTCTCCATCGCCACACTCTTCCATGTGCCACTTTCAGGTCTCCTCACACTGCTGGTGTGTTGAATTTTTTGACATAGGGTGCTGGCAGATTACGGGCCTCCCATAGCTGCTGCCAGGCCCCTAATCTGCCATGGGCCCCTATACCGCCTCCTCATGCTGCTGCCAGGTCCAGAGTCTCTCATGGGTCCCTGTACGGCCTCCCATTGCTGCTGTCTCCATCGCCACACTCTGCCATGTGCCACTTTCAGGTCTCCTCACACACTGCTGGTGTGTTGAATTTTTTGACATAGGGTGCTGGCAGATTACGGGCCTCCCATTGCTGCTGCCAGGCCCGTAATCTGCCATGGGCCCCCGTACCGACTCCTCATGCTGTGACGTTGCAACAAGGTGGAATTCAACCCTACATATGTTAGACCGCCTTTACGAACAGCAAAAGGCCATCACAGATTTCCTGATGTTAAAAGCGGATAAAGGTACTCCCTGTGTAACTTAGATGTCAACCATTGGCAGCTCATGCGTGACACCTGCGCTTGCTCAGGCCCTTTGAGGAGGCCACGCTATTCGTGAGTCGGCAGGACTATGGGATGAACGACGTCATTCCTCTGTTGCACGTCCTGGAACAAATGCTGTTAATAATGGCTGGTCAGGGTGCGGTAGACGTGGCGCACAGATCTCAACGCCACATGACCCATGTGGGGGCAGGACAGGAAGAAGAGGAGGAGGTAGAGGAGGACATTGGTGCTCAGGAATTATTGAGTGAAATGGGTGGTTTTTCCACTCAGCGGACAGGAGTGGAGGAGCAGGAGCATCTGGTAGAGGAGGAGGAAGAGGAGACAGAGGACCCAGACGCACCGTGGCAGTATGCTGTGGAGATGGAGGCAGGGAGTCCCTCGCATTCCTTGGCACAAATGGCCCATAGCATGCTCGCTTGCTTGCGTAGCGACAGCCGAATAATAACCATCAGACAGAGGGATGACTTTTGGCTGTCCACCTTGTTGGACCCTCGCTACCGTTCCAAAATGGTGGCCTTTTTCACACCTGCTGAGAGGGAGGCCAAAATAACGTACTATAAAAACCACCTATGTAGTCAGCTGGTCTCTGCCTGTCTGCGCCACCGTCCATCCTCAGACACTGTGGGCCTTCTGCGCTCGCGTTACGCTGCCATGGCAGCAGGGGAGGGGTGGGGTGGTAGGAGCAGTGGCAGCTCCACCAGCAGCAGCTGCCTCAGTCTGCAGTCGATGATGAGTAGCTTTCTTCACCAGCGCAGTGAGGAAACTAATAACCAGCCGCAGCAGCAGCAGCAGCAGCATCAGGTGGACCTGGAGCAGGACCTCAAACAACAGGCTTAGGCCTACTTGGACAGCACCCTGCCAACCGAGGTAGACAATCCCCTTGACTACTGGGCAACGAAACTTGACCTTTGGCCCCAACTAGATGAATTTGCCCTTGAAAGGCTGTCATGCCCGGCCAGTAGCGTGGCATCTGAGCGCGTGTTTAGTGCGGCAGGAAGTATTGCAACTCCGCGGAGGACACGACTGTCCACCCAAAGTGTGGAGAGACTCACGTTTGTGAAAATGAATCAGGCGTGGATTAGTCTGGATTTCAAACCACCAGTTCCTGACACAACTGACTAAATCCGCCATGAATCATGCCCCAAACATGTGCCACTTTCAGGTCTCCTCACACTGCTGGTGTGTTCCATTTTTTGTCATAGGGTGCTGGCAGATTACTGGCCTCCCATAGCTGCTGCCAGGCCCCTAATCTGCCATGGGCCCCTATACCGCCTCCTCATGCTGCTGCCAAGTCCAGAGTCTGTCATGGGTCCCTGTACGGCCTCCCATTGCTGCTGTCTCCATCGCCACACTCTGCCATGTGCCACTTTCAGGTCTCCTCACACTGCTGGTGTGTTGAATTTTTTGACATAGGGTGCTGGCAGATTACGGGCCTCCCATAGCTGCTGCCAGGCCCCTAATCTGCCATAGGCCCCTATATACCGCCTCCTCATGCTGCTGCCAAGTCCAGAGTCTCTCATGGGTCCCTGTACGGCCTCCCATTGCTGCTGTCTCCATCGCCACACTCTGCCATGTGCCACTTTCAGGTCTCCTCACACACTGCTGGTGTGTTGAATTTTTTGACATAGGGTACTGGCAGATTACGGGCCTCCCATAGCTGCTGCCAGGCCCCTAATCTGCCATGGGCCCCTATATACCGCCTCCTCATGCTGCTGCCAAGTCCAGAGTCTGTCATGGGTCCCTGTACGGCCTCACACTGCTGGTGTGTTGAATTTTTTGACATAGGGTGCTGGCAGATTACGGGCCTCCCATAGCTGCTGCCAGGCCTGTAATCTGCCATGGGCCTCCGTACCGCCTGGTCACGCTGCTGCTGGGTCCACAGTGTGACATGGGTCCCTGTACGGCCTCCCATTGCTCCCACTCTGCCATGTGCCACTTTGAGGTCTCCTCACACTCCTGCTGGTTTCCATTTTGTCATAGGTTGCTGTATGGCCTCCCATTGCTGCTGCCTCCACCGCCACACTGTGGCTCCAAACACTGGTTTTGGCCCCGTGACTGGCCAAATGAGTGAAGTGTGCGGTGATTCTAAGATCGACGGCACTCATCTGCATGTCATACTGACTGACAGTATTATTTCTCTTCCCCAGCAGACTCCAAGGGCATTTAAATTAAAGGTACAGTGTTCTGCACTAATATTAAGTCTCTCTGAAGCCTAGAAACACCCTTTTTTAAGTTAAATTCACAGCGAATATATTCGACTCGAATCGAATATTGTCCACGAATTCGCCGAATCAGTCGAATCGAATTTTTGAATACTTCGCTCATCTCTACCTATGATCTATATATTTATCATTTTTCTCTCTATATATATCCTCAGAATCATTTGGTACTGTGGACCTTGTTTTACTTGGGGTGGCTATCCAGGAAGTCCCTACATTTGAGAAGCGGGCATGATAGTCTCATTATTGAGAAGGTAATAGTAGTATCCATTGACTAATGTGGAGGGAGGCCTGGTGATTTTTGGATGTGAATTGGTTTTCATATTCCTATACATACAATATGTATTTTTGTGTTCCAGCTCTTACATTCCAGGAGGTCCCTGACACATATGGGGAACACATCTGTTGAACACATGGTTTACTCGAATTTAAGTGGGAAACCCACGGAAATCCAGGATAACTATCGCATCATTATACAACTCTGCCTTATATGGTGCTCTATTTGCTAAGATGACCCTAAATTGAAGACGCTAAGTGTTTTTTAACATGATTTTATTTTTTTCATATGTACACCGTGCTTATGTTTAACCTCCCTATGATCTATGTGATCAAATAAAGTATTGTTAAAAATTCTTTTGAATTCATATTACTCCGCGTGGATCATCTAGTAACCTGCTTTTTTAGGTAGGGGTGTTCTTGTCACACTACCATATTGTTTAGTATGTAGTTTTTGGGTTTTTGTATCCACACTTATACAAGTGAGTCGGAGATATGCTAATGACACCGGTAATTTGTGTCATTTTTGGTGGCCTGTTTTTTGCTTTATTGTTGTCATCTCCAGATGTCGTATAGGTCGTGGTCATGTAAAACGTGGTTGAGGTCGAGGTTGGCGTTTTTTTTGTTGGAAGATGAATCCATAAGTGAGTTATTGAGAACATTAAGGTCCCCCCCAATAATGAGTCTACCTTGTTTGTGCTTAGCGATGAGATTGAAGAGTTTGCGAAAAAATCTTAGTTGTTTGCTGTTCGGACCATATACATTCACCAGGGTATAGGTAATGTCATTAATTTGGCATATCAATATAATATATCGGCCATGCGGGTCGACTATGGAAGAGGTGTGTTTAAATGTTAGCGAGTCATTAACGGCAATAATTACTCCGTTTTTCTTCTTGGTGTTAGTCGCCATAAATAATTGAGAGAAGCGGTTAAGATATAGTTTAGGGGTCTTTTCCGTAGTGAAGTGGGATTCTTGTATAAAGAATAAGTCAGTTCGAGATTTCCGGATTTCTCTGGAGAGCATCGATCTCTTGAAGGGGGAGTTGAGGCCTCGAGCATTAAGAGAAGTGATAGTGATCATTGGATATATTTCCTGAGTATAGAACTAGTTGGGTTGTTGTTTGGTAGTATTTAAGCGTGTGAGATTTCACTTCGGGGAGAGTAGCGGTAAAAATTATTTATTTATTTATTATTTATTTATCGAGTTTATATAGCGCCAAAGGGTTTGCTCAGCGCTGTACAATAGAGGGGGGGACAATACATGAAACAGAACAGTAACATCAAACAGCACACAAGGGGTAAGAGGGCCCTACTCTTTCGAGCTTACAATCTAGGAGGGAAGGGGTAGAGGCACAGGAGGAATCGGCTGTGGGGGATGGAGTGGTAGGAGGAGGGAAGGGCAGCGGCTGTTAGGTGAGGGTGGGGTAGGCTTCCCTGAAGAGGTGGGTTTTCAGGGAGCGCCTGAAGGTGAGGAGGGAAGGTGACAGTCTGATGGATTGGGGTAGTGAGTTCCAGAGGATGGGGGAGGACCTGGAGAAGTCTTGCAGTCGTGCGTGGGAGGAGGAGACCAGGGAGCAAGATAGAAGGAGGTCCTGTGAAGAGCGAAGGGTACGGGTAGGGTGGTACCTGGGAATCAGGTCGGTGAGGTAGTTAGGGGCAGTGTTGTGAATGGCCTTATAGGTCAGGGTGAGCAATTTGAATTTAATGCGTTGGGCAATGGGGAGCCAGTGGAGGGAGAGGCAGAGGGGGGTGGAAGAGGTGGAGCGGCTGGTGAGGTGGATGAGTCTGGCAGCTGAGTTCAGGATGGTCTGAAGCGGGGAGAGTTTGCACTGGGGTAGGCCGGGGAGGAGGGAGTTGCAGTAGTCAAGGCATGAGATAATCAGGGAGTGTACGAGTAGTTTAGTGGTGTCTGGGGTAAGGAAGGAGCGTATCTTGGCGATGTTCCGGAGGTGGAGCCTGCATGTGTTTGTAAGTGATTTGATATGAGGTTGAAAGGAAAGGTTTGAGTCCAGAATGACGCCAAGGACCCTGGCTTGCTGGGCGGGATTGATGGTGGTGTTGTTGGTAGTAATGGAAAGGATGGGGGGGGGGCGCGGGCTGGGGGGAAGACGAGAAGCTCAGTTTTGGAGAGGTTGAGCTTGAGGAAATGGAGCGACATCCAGTCAGAGATGTCGTTTAGGAGGTGAGTGATGCGGGCGGAGAATGTGGGGGTGAGGTGAGGGGTGGATAGGTAGATTTGAGTATCATCAGCGTAGAGGTGGTAATTGAAGCCGTGGGAGTGTATGAGTTTGCCAAGGGAGGAGGTGTAGATGGAGAAGAGAAGGGGTCCAAGGACAGAGCCCTGGGGGACCCCAACAGAGAGGGGGAGGGAAGAGGAGGTGGCATCGTTGTAGGAAACGCTGAAGGAGCGTTGGGATAGATAGGACGAGAACCAAGAGAGAGCGGTGTCTCTGATGCCAAGGGAGAGTAGTTTATTAAGGAGGAGGGGATGGTCGACTGTGTCAAAGGCCGCGGAGAGGTCTAGGAGGAGGAGGACAGAGTAGTCGCCTTTGGCTTTGGCGGTTAGTAGATCGTTGGTGATTTTGAGGAGGGCAGTTTCGGTGGAGTGTAGGGGACGGAAGCCGGACTGTAGTGGGTCAAGGAGGTTGCTGTCAGTTAGGTGGGCGCTTAGGCGATCGAAGACCAAGCGTCAAGGAGCTTGGAAGTGAGTGGCAGCAGGGAAATTGGTCTGAGGTTGTTGAGGTCAGTGGGGTCCAGGGAGGGCTTTTTGAGTATGGGGGTGATGTGCGCATGTTTTGGGGGGAGGGGCAGACGCCAGTAGAGAGGGAGAGATTGAAGATGTGGGTAAGGGAGCGGATGAGGGAAGAGGGGGGTGACCGGAGGAGTTGAGAGGGGATAGGGTCCAGGGGGCAGGTAGTGAGGCGGGCTTCTGAGAAGACTCTGGTGACTTCCTCAGTGGTACTAGGGCTGAAGGAGTGCAGTGATGGGGGGGTTACGGTAGGCAGGGCCTTGGGTGTGGTGGGGGGCAGTGCCGTTGCGAGGTCAGAGGAGGGGAGAGATGAGGGGGTGATGGAAGGGGGGAGGCTAGATGGGGAGGTAGATTGCAAGTTGACTATGTCCTTGCGGATTGCGTCAATCTTGTTGTGGAGATGAGTGGCAATCTCGTGGGCGGTAAGTGAGGTACTGAGTGGAGGAGGGGGGAGACTAAATGACTAAAGAACAGGTAAGGCTCGATATGAACTGTAGTTAGCGTATTCCAAATAAAGTCCTTTATTTCAAATCTTGTGTAACTAATGTATAGTCGGTGGTGCCACGAGAAAAGGAAGATGGGAGAGGGAGAAACAACAGTAAAAAAACACTTGCATGTAACGCAAGTAACCAATGTAGCTATGATCGCTACGTCAAAAAGGAGAGATATGAACAAGTTCTGACCTCCAGGGGGGTCATGTCTGCAGCAAACTTGCAAAACAGAAAACATTGAGTGTAGGCCGATCGCCAGAAGTTGTAAAATCTGTAGATGGCCTCCGGGGGAAGGTATAGTAGAGTATAGGTGCAGCGTGTGCCTTTGCGCCCTTCAGGTCGCCTCCATATTTTGGATGGAACTGGGCGTATTATCCCGTGAGTCAGCGGGCAAAATGCTCCAAGCTTTACGGTCTAGGCCGGCCTCTAGGTTCCTTATAGTATAGGTCCTACCTTGGTTCCGTACTAATAGCTTAGTGGGGAAACCCCCTTGATAGGCAATGCCATGATTTCTTAAGGCTTTAGTGATTGATATCATTTTTTTCCTATTTGAAAGTGTGGCTTTGGATAGGTCAGCATATAAGTGTAGATTCGCATGAGACTGTGGGAGCGGTGGCGGGTTTCTAGCCGCTAACATAATTTTCTCCTTGATATGGTAGAAGTGAATGCGGATAAGCACGTCTCTAGGGATAGAGGCCGATAAAAATGAGGGCTTAGGAAGTCGATGTGCTCGATCGATCGTGATCTCTACTTCGGAGAGTGCTGGTATCAGCAGTTTGAGGAAGTGCTGTAGATATGGCAGCAGTGCCTCATTGGTAATTGTTTCAGGGATCCCTCTGATTTTTATATTATTACGGCGTGATCTATCTTCCAAGTCGACTAATTTTAGTTGAATTTGTTCGATGTCGGACGCATGATCCGCATGGGCATCAATCAAATCGTTGTGAGCCGCAACTATGTCTCCCATGTTGGTTTCAATATGGCGAATTCTACGTTCCTGCCGTTGCACTAGGGTGGTAAGCTGGTTACGTGGTGCAGATATGTCGTTGTGCAAGGTTTGCCGCAAAGACGCCAGCATGTTTTTCATGTTTATCTCGGTGAGTGGTTGATCAGACGCAGGGAATGCATCTATGGTAGGCATAGCCATATGAGGTAACTGATGTGGGAGGTTTGGGGTCTGTAGTATATTATCATTTTCAAAGTCCAGTCGTGGCCTGGATTTGGCCGGGTTGCTGGTCGTGGGAGATAAGGGAGGTGACAACTCACCAGGGTCCCCTGGGTAAAGCTGTTGCTGCAGCCTAGGATCTGCACACTGGGCTCTGTAGTCCTCCTCAGATGCGCTGCTGCCTCCCTGTACTCCTGTATTGCGGGCACCATCTTGGTTTCCCGGCATGACGGCCGTGAAGAAGTTAGTTAACTTCCCTGGTTGCCCCGGGCTCTTTTTCCTGCGGGGCATGTCTAGTGGGCTGCGGGCACACTGCGGCTGTCAGTGTGTGCCGTTCGTTTCCCCCGGAGTCGGTGAGTGCCGAGTTATCGCTGGCGGGTGGACGAAGCTGACACTACTGCACGTCCATCCCCGAGCTGGCCGCGCATGCGCCCTCACCTTTGGGGTTTTAAAAGGGTCAGTACAGACATGTTTCTACCTTTTCTAGTAAAAAGCTCATTGCAGGTTAGGGCAATTAGCCAAGAGAGGTATTGGGAAATTTTTATATAATAGGTATTATGGTTAATTTGATAATCACTTGCTGCATTTTCCCTGTGTCTTAAATCACTGGGATAGGGGTCACTTCTCAACGGATATTACTATACTCCTTTCAGACCACTGCTTATGTAATGCCAGGCATGATTACAAAATCAATTACTCGGAATGTTAGGGCCCTCCATTCTAAGATGAAGAGGTTCATAGTATTTGAAAAGATTAAGCAAACTAAGCCAAATGTTATACTCCTCCAGGAGACTCTCCTGACTGGCTCAAAAATGATGGTGCTGATAAGACCCAAAATGTCATAACCTTTTCATGCCACTTACTATTGAGGTATGTCTATTTTGATCTCCCAAGATCTACTTTAAATCTTTCAATTTAAAAATAATAGAAGTCATAATAACTCTGCATGGATGTTATGTTATCCTACTATCACAATATTAGGATATGTATTACACTATCGTAAATACATACCTACCCCACTGTTTGATATAAACAGATTAAAATGATGGTTAAGGTACTCACTGTTGCTAAAGCTGCCTCATTCTGTCAGGCAACATTAATACAATAATGGATTCACAACTCAATACTCTATATCCCATTTTAAAAGATTGCCGGTAGAAATATATCCTTACTAAAATATTGAGATTGAAGCACCCTGATTGCAGAGAGTACTTCTGCCAAACTGATTCACATAAGACTCTATCTAGATTGAATATGACTTTAGGTCTACAGATATATTTCATAAAATATCTGATATGCCGCATTTGCCAAAAGCTGTCTCTGATTTTCTTTTCCAAAAATATGCAATTGTTTAAACATTAGGAACATACATACAGTTGCAAGAAAAAGTATGTGAACCCCTTGGGATTACATGGAGTTTTGCATGAATTGGGCATAAAATGTGCTCTGAACGTCATCTAAGTCACAACAATAGAAGAACACAGTCTGCTGAACATAATACTACACAAACATTAGATGCTGCCATGGTTTAATTGCACATAACATGTAAACATTCACAGTGCAGGGAGGAAAAAGTATGTGAACCTTTGGACTTAATAACTGATTGACCCTCCTTTGGCAGCAATAACCTCAACCAAACATTTCCTGTAGTTGCAGATCAGACCTGCACAACGATCTGGAGTAATTTTGGATCACTCCTCTTCACAAAACTGTTTCAGCGTAGCAATATTCTTGGGATGTCTGGTGTGAATCGCTCTCTTAAGGTCATGCCACAGCATTTCAATCGGGTTGAGGTCAGGACTCTGACTGGGCCACTCCAGAAGGCGTATTCTGTGCTGTTGCAGCCATTGTTTTGTTGAATTACTTGTATGCTTTGGGTCATTGTCCTGTTGCATCACCCATCCTCTGCGGAGCTTCATTTGGCGGACAGATGGTTGTACGTTTTCCTGCAAAATGTCTTGATAAACTCTGAAATTCATTTTCCCATCAATGACAACAATCTGTCCAGGCCCTGAGGCAGCAAAGCAGCCCCAAACCATGATGCTCCCTCCGTCATGTTTTACAGTGGGGATGAGGTTTTGATGTTGGTGTGCTGTGCCTTTTTTTCTCCGCACATAGTGTTGTGTGTTCTTCCCAAACAACTCAATCTTGGTTTCATCTGTCCACAGTATATTTTGCCAGTAGTGCTCCGGGTGCTCTTTTGCAAACTTCAAACGTGCTGCAATATTCTTTTTGGACAGCAATGGCTTCCTCCGTGGTGTCCTCACATGTACTCCATTCTTGTTTAATGTTTTCCTTATTGTAGATGTGTCAACAAAAATGTTAGCATGTGCCAGAGATTTCTGTAGGTCTTTAGCTGACACTCTGGGATTCTTCTTTACCTCATGCAGCATTCTGCGCTTTGCTCTTGCAGTCATTTTTACAGGACGACCACTGCCTAGGGAGAGTAGCAACAGTGCTAAACTTTCTCCATTTGTAGACAGTCTGTCTTACCGTGGACACATGAACATCAAGGCTTTTGGAGATACTTTTGTAACCCTTTCCAGCTTCATGCAAGTCAACAATTCTTGATCGTAGGTCTTCTGAGAGCTCTTTTCTGCGAGGCATGGTTCACATCAGACAGTGCTTCTTGAAACCAGTAAACCCAAAACAGGTGTGTATTTTAAGGGCAGGACAGCTGTCAGCAACACATCCGATATCATCACACTGATTGGAGTCAAGGTTGGCTCACTCCTGGCTCCAATTAGCTCTGGGAGAAGTCATTAAGCTAGGACCTCACATACTTTTTCCTCCCTGCACTGTGAATGTTTACATGTTATGTGCAATTAAACCATGGCAACATCTAATGTTTGTGTAGTATTATGTTCAGCAGACTGTGTTCTTCTATTGTTGTGACTTAGATGACGTTCAGAGCACATTTTATGCCCAATTCATGCAAAACTCCACGTAATCCCAAGAGGTTCACATACTTTTTCTTGCAACTGTACAGTATTAATCAATGAATAGGTCTTATTGAAATATTTCATAACGATCCCAATTTTCATTCCTTGTGCCTATTTCCATTAACTAGAGGTGGCCATAAAACGATTTATCTGGAAAGGGAAAAAAACGTGGATTCCGTTCCTGTCCCTTACTAAACATAAATTAAAGGGTGGAATAGGTCTGCCTGTACTATCTATGTATTATTACGCTACAGTCTTAGACCAACTTCCGGCGTGGTTTGTCCCATCAGACAAATTATGGGTGCAAATAGAACAGAATGTGATTCCTAATAAAGACTTAAGGGCCCTACTTCTGGCTAGATCGGTTACACCTAAGATTTTAACTACAGTTCTACCGTCTATTACCACAACAATGGAAGCTTGGATAATAGGTTTGAATACACTACCTAATTCCTCTCCCAAACTTCAAATTAATATCCCACTCTCTGCATATGAACACTTCATCCCAAATCTTAATACTAAACCATTAAGGGACCTTGGGTACAGTACATTTGCCGACATAGGACAACCTGTCCCAAGTAAAGGTTTGCTTCCTTTCCTGCAGATTAGGGGATTTCATGGTACTGGTCTGAAAACATGGTTGGAGATAGACTCTAAACTATGGCACACTATAACGAACCCTATTAGACTGAATAAAGGAATCTCCAAGTTTTATAAACTTTTACATTATGATCATGATTTCTCTACTTTAAACAGTGTGGGACAGTGGGAAAGGAATCTACAAAGATGCTTTACAAGAGATGAGTGGGAGACTGCCATGAGCAGTAGTTTGAATATTACCAAATGTACCAACCATTGGGATTGTTCCCTAAAAATATTGCACCGTAGCTATATTACCCCATACAAATTATCTAAAATATACCCTAATATATCATTCCTATGTTGGAGGAACTGTGGCAGAGAGGGGAACATACTTCACATTTTAGTGGAAGTGTCCTTGCTTGCAATTATTTTGGCGGGAAATCTTCACACTTATTTCGAGGGTGTCAGGTATAATATCTACTCCGGCACCGTATTTGGCCTTACTCAATCTTACTTTAAACCTTTTCCCTGGCAAATATAGAACAATAATAGGCCATATCCTTTTTGCTGCTGGACTGGCTATTACCAGTAGATGGAAATCAACAAATACTCCTTCCATTTCAGAAGTAATTCAAAGAGTACAAACACATTATGTTTGTGAGAGGGCCCTGGCGGTTAGTCATCAGTCTATGGAGAAATCTGAAGCGAAGTGGTCCCGCTGCAAAGAAATATTTATGTCACTTAATATTACTGTATAGAATTGAGTGCAAGGTGGTCTTTAATAACATGAGAGCTCTGTTCTCTTCTTGCTCTTATGGTTGCTTTTTCTTTAATCCTTCTTTTCTTCTTCTTTATCTTCCGTTCCTCCTTGGTTTTGTTTCCTTCCTTCTTTTTCTCTTGTCCATTATGTGGATTGGAAACATAACCTATATCTGCTGCATTTTATAGATTATACATATATCGTTCATGGCCGATGGTCCAATTTTGTTTGTCATCACAACTGTATGTATGTCATGGTGCTAAGAAAAAGATGTATCTATTTTCTACTCTGAACCTGCATTGTTGTAATTGGTCACAAAAATTCTAGTAAAACGATTTGAAAAGAAACAATAGGCTCAAAGTGAGTACAAATAGATGGCAGTGATCTGTAATTTCTAGAAATCAGGTCTGGTGAAGAATATGTCCTGTCAGGAACTAAATATGCTGGAGTATGGAAACAAAGTAAAGTTAGTTGAAATGAACTTCAAATATCCTTTATAGGATAATACAAAAGTAGAGAAATATACAAACAATGATTCTGCAAAGAATCTGGGTAGAGTCAATCTGTTAAACTGCAGGGTAAAAAAGAACTCAGTTTCCAACATGCACTTTAGGGAGCTTCGGGAGCTGCTGTATTTCAAGAAATCAGTAATGTGTAAGGAAACTTTACCTAATGTTGGTATCCTGCCAATCCTGCTGAGGTATTGGGGTGGAGAAGCATGCTGGCATGAGTTTGCCTCTGAATCTAGAATGTGCTAACGCTAAGCATACGGAGACATTTATCAACTGAATTTACTGCAAATGTTCCCTCATGATTAATCAGCAATGTAGCTGGGCATTTCTATTTATAGGAGATATTGTGATTGTGGTGAGAGTTGGTAACCATAGCTAGATTTTTCCCTCCTCTGTAGAGTGTATTGAGATAAGTCGGAGTAAAAAGTTAGGCCGTTCATACACTTAGGCAACTGATCTGGGTGTCTTGCAAGGACCAAAAGCTTTTATTTTGTATGGAAAAAATGTATATGGACTATTGTGTTCCTGAATAAATGATTAGGAATGTGTTTAAGGTTTGCTAAGTGATGAATGCAATCAATCTCTAATTCTTCAGTGGGAGCACCAGGAAGAGCTGCCTTAGGATCTTTATAAAGTAAGCCTTCAGCTCACAAAGAGGTATAGACTCTAGAATACCACAAATTTTAATTTTATTTTTCCTGGAGCTGTCCTCCAGGTCTGCCAACTTATATTTGATCCATTCCATATAATCTTCTCACTGGTTATGGGCATTTACTAGCTTATTAGAGGTGATCACAAACTCTATCATTTTGTTTTCATTGTGTGACACTCTACCGCTGACTTCCTGTATAGCAGTCTTAATGTGTTGTCCCAGTGAAAGAATATCAGTGTGAATGGTGCTTCGGAGAAACTCTAGCATGTCCTTTACAGTCATATCCATTACAGGCTGGTTGTTTGTAGGGAACACCAGTATGGAATCATGCAGCTCCCTATTTGATTCAGATGCCCTCATCTCTACAAAGATAATGGAGAAAGTTGACAGCTTAGGTTTTGATTTTGCTGGGCTGTTAGTGCTGGAGGACACTCTGGAGTTAGGACTGCTGCTGTATACAAGCTTATGCTGGGCTCCTCTGTGTTGTAGCTGTGCCATCTCTCCAGCTTGTCCTTGCTGCCACCATTTTGGCTTCAAGAGTGGACCAGCTGTGAGAAGAAATCCATCTTCCAGCCTGGTCTCCTTTGCTCTTTTCTTTTGCAGGACATGTTCCCCAGGCTTGCCCTACTCTGTTAGAAACTGTCGCTTTCCTAGGCTCCTATACACTGTTATTTGCTCAGGTCTGCTCCATGTGCTGATCTCCTTTTTGAAGCAGCCATTCCTCAGCACATTGGCCACACCCCCTTCCTTCTAGTATTGAAAGAACTTTAAATGACTAGGTTTTAATATAATTTTGTAAACTATAATAAATATATTGCAAATGGAAAATAGTAAATTCCATTAAATAACAGGCTTAGGGGATGCCATGAACCTACCTGGCACATCTGTACATTCTACAACAAAAGCGGCATTTTTAAAGAATAAAAAATGCAGCTCAAATTGCCAGTACATGACAGACTCTGGATGCTTTGTTCTGTTTGAAAACAAATAGCTACATATTCCTTTCATCTATACTAGACCCTAATCCTAGAAGACATCCTGGTATACAGTATATGTTAATAGGGGCCCCACACAAAAAAAGTGTGGTTTCCATATAAATACATACCACACCTTGAAACCCTGATGTTGGAAGCATGTGGCCTGATATGGTTCAGAAAGAAAGCTATATGCACATCATCAAGTTTTCTGGCCAACCAGGCTTCATGCTCGGATAAGGGTCTGGTATGAAATTTTGGAGGGACCCCATGCATTTATTTATTTATTTATTTATGTGGGATGTCCCTTAAATTCATACCAGACTTGAAGGGAATAGACCTAGCAGGTCATATATTACTGATTGCTAGGAATCCAACAACTGGTGTCACCTTAATAACCAGCCTGAGTGGGAAGCTGGCACATTTCACAGCAGTGGTAATAATGCTGTTAAGTGTTTAACTTCCCACTGCAGCCAGAGGTCAAAACTGGAAAACACTCAATTTAGTTCAGCTGTCCACTGAACATATCAAATTCAGATTAAACATTAGTTTGGTCAGAATTCAAAGCTCATCCCTAGTCTATAGCAACTTTGTGCAGACCAAGGTAAAAAGAGAAGGGAATTGGAAGGGGAAGGTTCAAATGAAGATAGTAA
Source organism: Staurois parvus (assembly GCF_062004578.1). Classification (NCBI taxonomy): domain Eukaryota; kingdom Metazoa; phylum Chordata; class Amphibia; order Anura; family Ranidae; genus Staurois; species Staurois parvus. The sequence continues at coordinate 5,004,252 of NW_028317994.1, read as the reverse complement.
AAGAGAGAAGGTGAGCAGAAATATGGGCATAGAGAGGGGTACAACTCAATTGGCCCATCAGAAATCATAATCTGTTTGTTTGTTTTCTTCAGAGCACAAGCGAAGAGCAGTCTAGATATGTGTTTTAATTGTAGTCTACTCAGGTAGACAATGTGTTGAGTAATTTAGAATAGGTATCAGCTTGAATGGCCTTATGTTTCTTGTGTATCATGCTCTGCCTTACCAAGAAGGTTGCCAGTTTCCATTCATTATTGGTAAGTTTAGTAAGGATTCCCAACTGAGATAAGTCTCAGTTTAAGATGGATCTGACCAAATGATATAATTGTATCCAGAGTCTTTGTCCCTTAGGGCACTTCCATCATATATACTATAGGTCAAGCCACATTCCCTGCATCTCTGAAAGCATAGCAGTGAAACACTGGGGGTAAATGTGGGTGTCAGGGGTCATATACCAGTAGAAAAGTAGTTTTTGTGCAATTCCTTGAACTGAAACGCTAGCTGAGAATTTAAGCAATAATTCATTATTTATTAAAAAATGTCAGGCTTTTTCATTGAGGATCTAAGGGCTGTGTAGAGTAAAGTTGTTAACCTTGTTGAGTGTAAGTTGTTTAAGCAATAATATTAGCAAGGGGACAAAAGTATTGGGCAGCCAATTTAATTTTTTTGAGGGGTTGCATAGGATACCCAATTGTGGAAGATGGGGTGATATTGAGTTACAAGAGAATGTGATAGATTTCAATTGCTTCAGGAACTGTTAAGAATGGAGTATTGGAAGCCTAAAATTTTCAGGAATTTAGATCTGATTGTAAATGGGGATTACATAACAGTTCACAAAAGTGGGGCCATATTGGTAGACCATATTGGTAGTTGATGGGTTGCATTGAAGGATGCTATCTGGGCCACTATGTTATTCTTCCTCAGGTTAGGGACATTAGATCCTCCAAGTTTACAATGATATAGAACAGAAGCAGCCTTTTTTGGTATATTTGAGATCCATATGAATTTTAGGATTTTCCTCTCTTCAGTGTGCAATATCTGATGAACTGAAGTAATAAAGTAGCTTGGGGAGGTAAGCCGTTATAACAATAATAGGTAAACCAGCTATGCTACTCAAAATACACAAACTATACACTAAACAGAAATATATATATGTAGGGAGCTGCTATCACCTGACTAAAACCTGAATGTGCTAATGAACAATGAAAAAAATGGTGTTGCGCTCCCTAAATGGTATCTAAATACACTAAATACAACCCATAAATATATACATAAAACCAATAATCTTATCCATACAGACAAAAATAATAACATGTGATACTTAGAACAATAAACATACGTGTTTAGAAAAAAAACATCACATGATGACATAACTAAGCGAAAACTAAACATGCGTCCCCAAAAACAGGGAAAAAACGCCACTTGGGTCAGGAGTGAAGTGATAGATGAATGGCATAAATTATGCCTCAATAGAAAGTGACATGTAAAAATAACTCACAACAAATGTGAATGCACTAAAGTGATATGGTCAGAATAAAACCTGATAACAAAAAACCTATTAAAACCAGATGACTTCCTAACACATCAATGTGTTAAATCAAAGTGATGAATGACAACCAATTGATGTCTAACTGGTGTGATGCAATCCCTAATTGGGATAAATACGTGCGAACACAAACACATAGAAATTAGCGTTACAACACCATAACAGATAGTGAAAGAAAAACTTTTCAAAGAAAACTGCGGATTGCTGAAAATTGTGCCACTAAATCATTCATATATAATGGCAAAAAAGTCCCCTTGTGCACTCTTCAAACGAGTGAACCACATAGATTGGTGATGAAGGTGATATGAGTGAAAAAATCGGGATCCTCCAATGGCTGGATTGCCCCCTCACCTTACTGCAGCGACCCAAAGGCCCAATGAGCCTTCAAATTGCCAGGTATATTAATACGATCCATCCACATCAATGATTCAGGTTAAGCAGTAATGGTGGTATCCCCTTTACATGCAGCACTGAGAATGACCCATCCAGATATCCAAGCTTCTCACAGTGACAGGATACTAAACTCAGCCAACTCACACATGGATTGAAACAAGAAGAAACTCCCATAGTGTAATACTGTATGTATAATATCACAAAAGTAAACCAGCAAGTAGCACACTCACATTTGCATGTTCAAAATCAAGCTTACAGAGCCTCATGTATATTGTTGGGTGTACTCTTTGGGTGTACAAAGATGGCGCCTCCACCGGACGTGATGTCACCACGTGTCCGACACATTGCTTCACGTCTCATGTGACTTCTCCAGGAACCTCCAGGAATCAAGGTTCTTTGAAAAGTTTTTCTTTCACTATCTGTTATGGTGTTGTAATGCTATTTTCTATGTGTTTGTGTTCACATTTATTTATCCAAATTAGGGATTGCATCACACCAGTTAGACAACAATTGGTTGTCATTCATCACTTTGATTTAACATATTGATGTGTTAGGAGGTCATGTGGTTTTAATAGTTTTTTTTAATCAGGTTTTATCCTGACCATATCACTTTAGTGCATTCACATTTGTTGTGAGTTATTTTTACATGGCACTTTCTATTGAGGCATAATTTATGCCATTCATCTATCACTTCACTCGTGACCCAAGTGACGTTTTTTCCCTGTTTTTGGGGACGCATGTTTAGTTTTCACTTATTTATGTCATCATGTGATGTTTTTTGTCTACACACGTATGTTTATTGATCTAAGTATCACATGTATTATTTATGTCTATATGGATAAGATTATTGGTTTAATGTATATATTTATGGGTTGTATTTAGATACCATTTAGGGAGCGCAACACCATTTTTTTCATTGTTCATAAGCTGTTATAACAGCATCTGTTCTTCTAAACCACAATATAGGGAGGCTATTCTAGGCATTTCAAAGGCCTGAGAATTTACTGAGAAAAGAAGGGTAATTTGTTTTGCATGGTGAGTGACAAATGGGGGTGATATTTTAACCCCCCTCTTGACGGTTAAAGATTATATTGAATACTTTTGATTTAGCTTCATTGACCTGATGTCCCATGATATCAGGAAATTCTGAAAGGATACCAAATACATTTGGCACAAATATGTGGTAGGAGTTATTCAAGAGGATATTGTCAGTGAATAACATAATCCTATATTGTGTATGTGTCTGGTCCATTCAGACTTTGAAGCAGAATGGTGCTTACAATATCACAAAGAATAAAAGAGACAATTTTACTAGTTGTCCAAACCAAAATAATAGGCAAGGCTTTTATTTTATGCTGTGTTTCTATTTGTTTAGATTAGATATACTTTGATCAAGTTGAGCACAAAAGCAAACAATACAAACCCTTTATCACTGCATTTTATTTATTTATTTATTTATTCATTCATTATTTTAACAACATGCAGGGTAAAACCATAAAGTACAGGATAGAGCAGACATATAAAATGCACGATACATTAAAATTCATACTATTCATAATTATTTGGAGCCTGGAAGCAAGTCATAAAGCAAATAAAGAAAAAATGCTAATTTCTTACAAGCCTGTACAAATCAGAAAATCAGTGTTCTATATAGTTTTCAAGTTTTATGCATGCTAGGAGACATAAAATCAGTTACATTCTCCCCTATAAAAAAAATAATATATTCATACACAGGATGGATCTTATTTGATAATGCAGATTTTTTTTATTATTTTACTTTTTTCCCTAAAAAAGATATATGTACTGTACATAAATATTCAAGTGGTGGGGAGAAGCGCCTTAGTACTTTAAACTGTAAAGCTGCTACGCACAAATGAGGTACCAATAACCCCTAAAAGTCCATGGTAAAAATATACAGAGTGCAGCGCTAAACATTTAACGAAAATCATAAATAATACAAAAAGTCCTCCTGCAAAAAGATGTAAGAGAATGGGTGCTCAGGTGATCAGGTGACTTGATCCTGGTATTCGTGCACGTATGTGATAAAGCAATGCGCACTCACCAGACCCGCATAAAACATGCGCCTTAGTATATAAATGGTCCAGATGTCATCCGGTAATGGGTGATCCTCCCTCAGCTGTATGTAAGGCCGGTGGTCCACTCCCCCTTAGGGATCCCCCTAGTGTGAGGTATGGTCCGGATCCAGGTCCCTCCGGTATATCCAGGAGTAGGTCTGCAAATTAAAGTGCTCCCCTCCGCGTCCCGATCCGCTGACTGCCGGAGGGACCTGGATCCGGACCATACCTCACACTAGGGGGATCCCTAAGGGGGAGTGGACCACCAGCCTTACATACAGCTGAAGGAGGATCACCCATTACCGGATGACATCTGGACCATTTATATACTAAGCGCATGTTTTATGCGGGTCTGGTGAGTGCGCATTGCTTTATCACATACGTGCACGAATACCAGGATCAAGTCACCTGATCACCTGAGCACCCATTCTCTTACATCTTTTTGCAGGAGGACTTTTTGTATTATTTATGATTTTCATTAAATGTTTAGCGCTGCACTCTGTATATTTTTATCATGTACATAAATATTCTTTACTAATTTTATTAGGCACACATTTTTAAAAATAAAATGACTGAATAGTATATGGTTTTATACCCAATGACCATCTAATGTTTTCCTTTATGACAAGAGATATGCAGCTCTAATCATTGTTTCATCTTAGTTTCATCTCACTTTGCATTACTTTCCTTTTTTACACTGTATCATTGCATCTACAGTACATGAGCATCTCATTGCAATCACTCTTTCAATTTTTTGTTATCTTGTGTATGACTATATCATTTCACAGCTGATTTTTTTTCTTCATCAAGGGCACTGTTGTAGTATCTTTATAGCATACCTTCACACAGATTTTCTGCACATTAAGATGTCAAAACTATTAACGTTTCCAAGGAGTTAGCATTATGTTACAGTCTTTCTGCTGGCTTTCCAAAACTAGCGGTCTACATGTTAAAAAGTATGCTTTGCTAATATCTCAGCATGCAAGTAAAAATCTTTAATAATATAGAATAAAACATTTGACCAGAAGATGAAATAATATGAGGGAGACCTCTGCACTGTGCACAATGTGTATGGAGATTCCTGTGTACTAAAGGGATGAGCTGCAGATTTTTCTGTTGTTCATAGGTTTGGTGAATGGATGAATTTATGGGTGTTTGGCTGAGCAAACTTCCACTTCCAGTGGAAAGTGAAACATTTAGCAGCCATATTACTACTTCTGCTACTGCTGCTAACAGTGACAGCTTCCTTGTATTGTATTTGTTGCACTCCTTACAGGATCACCCACAGTTTGTACAGTGTGCTGTACTAAATTGCTGGATGGCACCAATATTTAATCACAGGAAAATAAGGCTCTCCACCTGCATACCATGGTATAGTGAAAATATTGACTTTTATTCACATAAAACAACAGGCATCACAGGCTTCCTGCTCAGGGCTTCTGGTTGTGAGGGAGCTGGCACTCACCCACATCCTAGCAAGCAGTGAATGTATGCCACCCGACACATTCAACTGTCAGGCGTGATATGTGAATGTAAGCAAAGGGGTGGGGATTGTTTAAAAAAGTGTGGGGTCCCCCTTCAGGTCTGATATGAATTTTAAGGGAGGCCTCATGAAAAAAAAATGGAGTGGGGTCCCCTCCAAATTCCACACTTGACTCTTAGGGTCTGGTGTAGATTTTAATGTAGCCAGATGCAAAACCAAGAAAAAAAGCATAGGGTCCCCACTAAAATTTATACCAGACATGTATCCAAGCATAGAGGCTGGAAATGTGTAGGGGGCCAGAAAAGGGGGAAAATGAGCATGGGATCCCACCTCCTGAACCATACCAGGCCACATGCACCCAACACATGGGAGTATTTTGCCAGGGGGGTTTCCTGGCCAAGCAGCTTGTCCACATGTTGCTGAGGATAAGGTCTTCTTCCTGACAACTCACAGTGGTTGTGGAGCTTTATGGATCAGGGGGATTATCAGAATCTGAAGGATCCCTTTAAAAGTAAATAGTAAATAGGGGCACTTGTAAACACAATGCAATGTAGAAAAAAGTGAAGCAATGGGATCTGATGTTTCGATGGTTGGTGCTGGGATAGTGGGGGCGACACAGATGGCTCTGCCCGGCTTTATAACTTTAATAATAGCAATAATTTTCAACTTTATAATAATTACAATACTCTTCATAACCTAGACTTCATGGGGTTTATTTACTAAAGCTGGAGAGTCCAAAATCAGACTCCCTTCTGCATAGAAACCAATCAGCTTCCAGGTTTCATTGCCAAAGCTTCATTGAACAAGCTGAGGTTAGAAGATGATTGGTTTCTATGCAGAAGGGAGTCTGATTTTGGACTCTCCAGCTTTAGTAAATAACCCCCCATGGGTCCATTAATAAATGGTCATATTTTAATATAATACTGAGCTTGTTTTTAAGACTGTAAATCAGCCATTATTTAAATCTACCCTCACAAATGGATAGATGTCATTCAGTCCAAGTGAAACAATGGAATCTGATGTTTTGATGGTTGGTGCTGGGATAGTGGGGGATCACAGACATCCCTGCCTAGCTTCATAATTTTAATAACAACAATAATTTTCAACGTTCTAATAATTACAATACTCTTCACAACCTATAGTTCATGGGTCCATAAATAAATTATTTTATTTTAACCGCTTCCTGCCAACCTGCCCGCAATGTACTGTGGCAGTGCGGCAGCTACAGGCAAAGTGACGTACCAGTATGGATCGCTCTGGCTGTGCTAACACAGGGGGGCACTGTGCTCCCCCCTCACGACTGCTGTGTCAAGCGGACACAGAAGAATGAAGATCCCAGTGAACGGGACCCGGTGATCATGTGATCGCTATGAGATCACATGATCACTATGTAAGCAAAGCTGTTATGAATCAATCTCATTCATAACAGCTCTGCTTCTCTTTCTAGTAAGCTGTGATTGGCCCACAGCTGTCACATGATACATGGGGCCAATCACAGCAGAGTTTTTTTTTTAACTACTTGCCAGTCGCTTACCCGCATTTTGCGGGAAACCAGCAGCTCTTGGCAAAGTGATGTTATCTTGCGTCACTTCCTATTTTGGAGTGTGAACACACCTGTGCCCCCCGCTGCCCCCCCCCCCCCACCCGTCGGTCCAGGGAGAGAAGTGAGAACACTGCACCAAGTAAAAGCACCACTACATTTTACACACACACATACATTAGATTAGCACATTTAACCCTTTGATCACCCCTATTAACCCTTTGATTACCCCGTCACCCAACCAGTGCTATTAGTACAATGTCAGTATATAGAATGTTTCACTGATCACTGTATTACTGCCACTAGCGACATCAGATAACGTCAGGGTTATTTAGTGCTCCACCCAGCCAGGGTCAGCTAGCTAGGCCAGTTAGATTGCCTGAACACTATCGCACTCAAGCTATAGGTTGCTGATCACCGTCATTACTAGTTTAGTGTTTGTATGGATCAAGATATTGATCACATACAGAACTATACTAGTGCCTCCTTTGTATAGTGTCCCCAAAAATGCAGAGTTAGCAGGATAGACCCCGTTGGCTGCCAGCACTAGCGTTTAGCCCCTTTTTCACAGAAGATTTTTACCAATTGATTGTGGGCCAAGGCAATTTATATGTACAACAATACATGGCCACCTACCCAAATTCAGCTCTTTCCAGACTATTGGCATGGAAACCTGTCACTGTTTCTGAATTTAAAACTCTTTTGAGCCTAACCCTCAAAATGGGCATTACAGCAAAGAATGAATTGAAGTCACATTGATCCACAGAGCCAATTCATCGTATGCCTGTATTCTCTGCTGTTACATATATGCCCAACATGGACCAGAAATGTACTTGTACGTCACTGGACTTTGAGTGGTTATACAGGGGTGATGCCTGAAGCTACAGGCATAATTATGGTACCGTTTTTTCAGCTGGTGGTCAGCTTTCATGTAAAAGCAATCCTAGTGGCCAATTAGCTGCTGAATTGTTTTTAGGAACAGTGGGAAGTGACATCCCCCCCTCCTGCTGCCTTCCACAGTTTTCTTGGGCTCTCCAGTCCCACAGGGGAATCTGAGAATGCAGCTGGCAGTTCCGCTGGCTGACCATAGAGCTGTTTAGAGACCAGAATGACTCCAATCATCTCTATAGACCAAGAGACCAGAAGCTACGAGCATTTCATCACTTCAGTTTTGCCGGATATAAACAGTGCCATTTGTAAATTGGGAAAGCATCTGATTACACTGATCTTGGTGAGATTAGATAATGTAAGGGAAGAGGAGATATCTGATAGACACCAGATTTCTCAAAAAAGAATATATGACAATGCCCATCAAAGTTATAGGGCATATTTGCATTCCCTATGATAGCATTAAAAGTGCTAAAAAAAATATAAGGGACAGTGTAAAAATAATTTAGAAAATCAAAATAACTAAAAAAAAAAAAGCACCCTTGCCTCCTCTGCTTTAAAAATATATAATTTTGGGGGGTTCAAAGTAATTTTCTAGCAAAAAAAACCCAGTTTTTTCATATGAACAAATGTGAACAAAAAGTGTCAGAAAAGGCTTGGTCTTCAAGAGTGGGTGATGTGTGGTATAAGCTTCTAATGTTGGCTCTGAAATGCCAGGATAGTAGAAGCAACCCCTCCAAATGACCCCTTTTTGGAAAAAAGACACTCCAAGGTATTTGCTAAGAGGCTTGGTGAGTGTTTTTCAGATCTCATTTGTTGCCACGTGTTTTTGGAAAACGGAGAAAGAAAACAAAACATTTATTTTTTGTTTTCTTTTTTTCGTTTTCAAAACCCTGTAGCAAAAATGATATCTGTAAAATACTCACCATGCCTCTTATCAAATTCCTTGGGGTGCTATTTTCCAAAAAGGGGTCATTTGGGGGGGTGTTTGTACTATCTTGGCATTTTAGAGCCTCCGAAACTGTGATAGGAAGTGGGGAAGTGATATGAGTAAATATGCCCTTTGAAGTCCAGGAGGTGGTCATTGGATTTTGGGGGCTTGTATTTAGCTTGCCAAAAAGTCTCTCACATGTGGTATCCCCATACTTGGAAGAAGTAGGAGAATGTGTTTTAGGGTGTTATTCCAAACTTTGAGTTTATTGGATATTTTTTATAACCAAAAGTGAAAAATTTGTGGTCTTTTTTTGTTTATAGCACAAAAACTAAAAACTGCAGAGGTGATCAAATGTCAACAAAAGAAAGCTCAATTTGTGTGAAAAAAAGAACATAAATTTTGTTTGGGTACAGCATTGCATGGCCGTGCAATTACCAGTTGAAATAACGCAGTGCCAAACAAGAAAAAATGACCTAGTCAGGAAGGGGGTAAATCCTCTGGAGGGCAAGTGGTTATTGTACACTGAGATTGTTTCTAAGGCTGTAAATCAACCATTATTTACCTCTATCCTTACAAACGAATAGGAAAAATCCCTTAATTTCATTTCAAGGCCATTGATGAGCATGATGTTTCTTACGATCCTAATTAAAATTAAACACTAAATTATAGAAATAATACCCTTCTCATCCATATACTGAAATCAAGGTTTAATGGTAAGCCTTAGGAGCAAAAGAAAGGTGTGACATTTATTCAAATTTTAAAGGAAACATTTCTATGCGGTTTTAAAACTTGACAAATAAAATGTTCCAAGTGTTCCACTTGCTATAAGTCTGTACTCAGCTCTCACAAAAACCCTATACACCAAAGCATTTGTTAAAAAAAAAAATCATGGAAAAATAGAGGAAGCACATTAAGCTTTCATCTGTTCTGCTTAGTTTTTCTTACATTTGTTTTCTTCACATGTTACCATTATTAATATTGTCCTAATGCAGCAATTATTTTACTTGGTAGAAGTGTCTTACATATATTATTTCTGGTTGGCTGGCTTGTTATAGCCTTCTAGAGCTCCTCAATTCCTTTATTAATTATGACAGTCAAATGAGAAACAAATTAATTCAGAAATTATTATTTACTAGATCTTAAAAAAAAACCCACAACATACATGCATACAACACAAATCTTTAAACCTGCAGTGAATAAGTGAATGTGAAATGTGCTATTGTTTTAATAATTATGGCATGAATGCATCTTAGAAAAGTAGTTCAATTGTTGAGCTTAATATTTTGAGCATTGTGTGCTTCTATAGTAGGTAAAAAGCTATTTTCTTTCCACCCACTCCTTATACTTGAATTTGTGCTTTATGTTTCTGAACTCTTACTTGTGCTCTTTGTATTTATAACAATTTCTGGAATTCATGATTTAGACTTTAAAGTAATGCTCTTTTCTTAATAATCTTCAAAGAAAATTCTAATGTAATTTAAAGCAAAATAACATTTATTCCACTAGAGAATTTCTTCCCAATGTCTTGTAAAATATAATAAGCCACTTATAGCGACTCATATAATACTCCTCTTGAACTATCTTGCCAACTGAGTTCTGATTCATGTAACATTTTATGGTATGAATCTTCATAAAAGTTGATAGCACATTTTATAAAACAAGATAAAAGCTCAAAGTACACTCATCTGAAATAGGACATTTTCAGACTGCATGCTATGACCAAAGGCAACAGGGCCTGTTTATTAAGTACTGTATATATTAAAGCATAAATGTATCTCTTGATTTGCATTTCTTTTTTTGTTTTTCTTTTGTAATACATTTTTATTGAATTCTCACAAGAAAACATACATGTTATTCTGCCACATGTGGGCTTGCTGTAAAAGCAGTTATCATGTATAATGGAAACAAAAAAAAAATCATAACAAACACAAACAAACATGAAGACAAAGGGGATGTAGCTGGAGTACCTATTATTAAGTCACCAAGAAATTAGTACAGATGGTCACATAAGGAAGGGACTGAGGTGGGGCACCTTGGAGATCAATAGCTTGAGGAGGCTAGGGGCACCTGTTCGACCAGAAGGTCCAGGACTCCCAGTCAGAGTCAAAGGCCGAGATTCAGCCCGTCCAAATTGCTAAGGCACGTTCATAAGAGTAATGGAGTTTAACAAGCAATAAAAGCTACAGAGGCATTGGGAGCATTCTGGGCTTTCCAGTGTTGGTCTATCATAAGCCTGGCGGCAATAAGGAGATGTGTGGTGAATATGCAAGCAGAACTAGGGATATCCTCAATGCCCAGGTTTAACACCGCCAAGGCAGGATTGGGAGTGATTTTCTGACCTACCACATCTGAGAGTACTGCAAAAATTTTGTTCCAGAAACTGGCAACACTTTTACAAGTCCAGAAAATGTGGATAAGATTGCCAACTTGTCCACACCCACGCCAGCATAGTGGGGACTGAGACAGAGAGAATTGGGCCAAATGATAAGGGGAGAGGTACCAACGGAGAGATATTTTCTGAGTTAATTCCCAATGCTGTACACAGTGTGAGGCTTTAAAAATTAATTTGAGAACATTCTTCCATTGGGAGGGAGCAAAGGAGGCGTTCAAATCTTCTTCCTAGCGTAAGAAGCATCCTGTTTTGAGAAAGGTTAATTTGTCTTGGAAAATATTGTATAGTAGAGAAATGCCCTTACTTTTGGGGGGAGTAGATAGAAAGAATTGTATTAGACGTTGGGGTAAATGAATTACTGGTGAGGGTGAAACCAACAGAAGATGTTGAAGTCGGAGATATTGGAAGTAGTCTGCATCTGTCAGCCCAAACTGCACCCGTAGTGAGGCCATGGAAAGGGGTAACCCGTGGGACATAATATCAGATATGACATTAATACTTTTCGATAACCCAGGCCTAAGGTTTATATTTGGGATAAGAGAGTGTATTGTCAGAAGTGGTATGTGGAGTGGAGTGTCAAAGACTCCCAAACCAGGGCGCCTATGCATTTCTCTCCATGCAAGAAGAAAGGCTCTCATAGGGGGGAAAACTTTTTCAAGCAAAATGGTTGCCACATGTCAGCAATCAAGAGCGAACAGAGATCATGGGCCGGGTGTCAGGAAAGGACTCACCGCTGGTGGTGCTGGGGCTCACCTGCTGTGCGGGCTGCAGTACCGGTGTTTGCCAGCGGGTGCTTTCAGCAGCCAGGATCTCACTCCTGCAATCAAGCCATCACCTGAGGCTGATTGCAGGAGGTGTATTTAAGCAGTACCAGGCCTGCAATCAGTGCCTTGGTGTTTTCCCATGTGCCCTGTTGTCCTGATCCTGTTTCCTGTATCCTGTCTTCTGCCTGCTTGACTCTCCTGCTTGACTCTGACTCTGCTAGAACACTGCCTGCACCGACCCCGGCTATTCCTGACCATTCTCCTGCCTGCTTCTGTTGTACCTTATCTGCCCGATTGTTCCTGACCTGGCCTGCCTGACCACTCCACCTCTCCAGCCCTGACTACACTTGTACATATTAATATTAGTTTAAGGTTTGGTTTTTGTTTGCACTGCGTTTGTTTATTTTGTGCAGCTCTTAATACATTTTTTTATTATTTCATCATTTCTGAAGCCTGCTGTTCCCTGTGTCAGTCCACACATCTCTGGTCATACCTGGATCTCTGACACCGGGGTTAAGGAGCGTTCTATGGCTAGCCAATGTGGGGTGGATGAGGGCACAAACCAATATTTAAATTTTTCTAGGCAAGCAGCTAAGTAATAATCTCTGATATCAATCATACCCATTTCGCCTGCACACCTATGTTTCATTAGGCAACTGGTTCTCTTGCTCTGCCAGACAAACTGTTTCAACGCTTTTTGTAGAGCATTGGTGTAATTTGAAGGAACTGGAGAAGCCAAAGTTCTAAAAAGGTAGAGGATTTGAGGGAGAATAAGCATTTTGTAAAAATCAAGGTGGCCAGACCAGGATAGTTCGACTTTAGTTAGGCAGACTAGTTCTTGTGAGAGTTTTTTAGTTAAAATCTGGAAGTTAACGTGGGTAAGGTGTTTCATGGAAGGAGTCAGGGTTAAACCTAGATATGGGGCTCCTTGAGAGGTCCATAGATACAGAAGGGATTGCTGCAGTAAATGCCTGTCTGAATCTGAGGTGCCTAAGTCTAAAATCAGTGATTTTGAATAATTGACCTTGTAGTATGAGATTTCACTAAATCTGGATAAGATGTGGTGGGCCTGGGGCAAAGAAGTCCAAGGGTTAGTGAGTAGGAGGATAATGTCATCCACAAAGAGACTAATGGAATGTGTCGATTGGCCAACGTGGAAGCCTGCGATGTGGGAGTGTGAGCGAATGGCCTCTGCTAAGGGTTCTATCAAAAGATTAAAAATTGAGTGTGACAATGGGCACCCCTGGCATGTGCCGTTCGTTATATCAAATGGTCTAGAAAGAAGATTAGACGTGTATACCTGTGCAGATGGGTTCGAGTAGAGTGCTAGGATAGCAGACAGTATGGACCCCTGGAAGCCAAACTTGAACAGCACAGCAGTCATGTACCCCCAACGGATCCAATCGATTGCCTTCTCCGTGTCCAGTGAGAGAAGCAGAGAAGGCATTCAATGGACCTTTGCAAAGTGTAGAAGATTTATTAAGCATCTAGTTGCATCAGAAGCTTGCCTGCCTTTTGTAAGCCCAGTTTGATCTGGCTTAACCAGCATTTTAGCTTAAATTTTAACACCTGTATTGAGCAAAGATACTGTATGGGTTTAAAGTTTGCGGGAGAAGTCGAGTCTTTACCCAGTTTAGGAATGGTTACCACGTAAGCTCAGCATCTCTGGGGGAAATGAAGCCTGGGACATTGAATCCCAGAAAACCAGGCTCAGATATAGGGCCAATTGAGCGTTAAAAAGGTTATAATAGTCATTAGTGAACCCATCAGGCCCCAGGAGCCTTTCCGATAGGGAGGGAATCAATTTCAAGTTTGATGAAGGGGGCGCTCAAAGTAAAGAGATGCCCCTCAGATTAGGAGAGGAGCTGAAGCTTAGTCAAGAAGTCACCAATAACCTTAGCATTTGGTTGGGGGGTGAGTGGATCATTTTTGAGGTTATATAGAGTACTGTAAAAATCTGAGAAGTAATTAGCCATCTCCTAGGGATTGGTGATTTTATGATTGGTGAGAGGGTGCAGGAGATGGGATATTTTAGAAGTAGCCCTATGCGATTTAAGTCTGTTAGCTAAGGGTCTCCTGGCTCGATTGGAGTAGTGTTTAATTTTAAAGGTTCTCGATATCTTGTCAGACTGTTCAAACAGAAGCCCTCTCAATTCCAGTCTAAGGTTGTGTAGGGCAGAAGCATGAGTCTGATCAAAATGAGCCTTATTGTCCACTTCAAGCCGATGAATACTGTCAAGGATTGAGTTCAAGCGAAGGTTATAGTGCTTCTTGGCTCTAGCGCAAAGCTGAAGTATTACACCCCTCATAAAAGGCTTATGGACATTCCAAATTAAGAAGCTGTCAGTAGAAGAGGGAGAATTTGTTTTGAAATACTGTAGTTCCAGAGATGCTGAGAGAGCAGTAACACATTGGCAGGAACATTGATAATTTTAGAATTGCAACGCCAAAGGAGTATCGGGTAACAGGGGTCCCTCTCCTCTATGTGCAGAGATATAGCTGCATGGCCGACCAAGTGATGTCACATATACAGGAGGAGGAGGCCTGTTGAAGCAACCATTTATTTGTCAAAAACATATCAATGTAGGAATATGTGGCATGTCTAGAAGAGAAAAATGTGAAGTCCTTCTCATAGGCATGGGGGCAGCGCCAGACGTCAAACAGTTCTTCAGAATGTAATAGTGAGCGGAGAACAGGGGTCGATTTCTTTGAGGACTTGGATGAATCCATAGAAGGATCCACTGTTAAATTAAAGTCTCCACAGAGGAGCAAACAGCCGTACTTAATCTTGTCCACCTTCCGGAGGAATCTAAGTTGGTGCTTATTGAGGGTATATAAATTCACCAGGGTGTAGGGTTGGTTATTTATGTCACATAGGAGGACAATATATCTGCCCTGTGGATCCAGGAGCGAGTCCTTGCACGCGAAGGAAAGAGAGTTCTTTATTGCCGTCAACACACCTTTTTTTTTGCTGGGGGCCGAAGCTCGAAAAATGTGAGGGAATGCTTTGTGGGTACAACTAGGGGTATGTAGGGCATGAAAGTGAGTCTCTTGTATGCAGAGTATATCAGCTTGGAGTTTGGAGGCTTCCTTTCAGATTGAGGATCATTTTGCAGGCTAATTCTGGCCTCTAACATTGAGGGAGACTATTTTAAGTCCCATTCAAAAAAAAGGAAAAAAGCGGATGAATGAAGATTTGTAGGTACTTCTCAGGGCTGACTGGGAGGAGGACCACCTCAAGGTAGAGTAAGGTAGTAGTCAATAAAATTTAGAAAGCGTCAGTGACAGGTTTCAAATGAGTATCACCAACTGCAAGGCATGAGGAACAGAGGAGTTGAGACTTGAGAAAACACATAATGGGGTAAGGGAGGTAAAAAAGGTTTGAATAACTGTGTGCAACAAACTGTCGAACTATTCGGGGGTGAAGGAAAGTGTAGACATCTAAGTCCCAGCTGGGGAGTATTAGGGTAGGAGACCACTGAGGATTGTTTAGGACTCATGCTGACCTTGAGGAGGGTGAGACTTCCTGCGTGATACAACTTGCCAGTTGGAAGTGATCTGACAGGTCCCAGGGAGCCCTGTGGAAGGAGAGTGTTCCTCAGGAACAATATCCCATCTTCTAAGCAGTTGGAGGCCGCTTTCCAGAAATGAAATAGTAGAGGATTCCCCTTTTTTTGAGTAATGATTAAAGAGCACGGATAGCTCCAATGTAAAATAATTTTATGGTTCCGAAGAGCTTTTGTAACTGTCATCCGGTTTCTGCGACTCTGGAGGGTGTGTTGTGACAGGTCAGGAAGAAGCTGTAATGTGAGAAATTTCTCCGGGATATTTTCGGAAGAGCAGAAGGCCCGCATAACCTTTTCTTTAACCTGAAAGAAGTGAACCCTTAATAGCTCATCCCTTGGAATGGATTGAGACAGGTGACTTGGCTTCGGTACCCTATGGATCCTGTCAATAGTGAGGTCTGTCGGCATCAGGTCAGGAGCAATAGATATAAATAAATCTTGTCCATAATAAGCCAGTTGGGCTTGCTGCACAGATTCAGGGATCCCACAGATCTTGATGTTATTTCTTCAGGATCTATCCTCTAAATCAGCCATTTTCAGTTTAATCCATTGGATGTCTTCCGAGTGGGTGCTATGGGCATCTACCAGGGAGTTGAAGGAGGTGGCATATTCTCCCAGTTTGTCTTCAATCTGCCCCACCCTGTCACCTACTTTCCGGCGTTCCCCTTTAGAGTTGTGGTTACAGGAGAGCATGTCGGTTTGCAGGGACGCCCGTATAGGGATAATAGCATGTCCTTTAATGTGGAATCTGACACCGGCTGACCCGTAGTGGGGAAATTAGCTATGGGGTCAGGCCTGTCTGAAGTGGGGGAGGAATTAGGTTGAGATGTGCCTACCTCCATGCCCATATGGGTAAGATGGTCTTCATCTTTATCCATGCAGGGTCTGGACTTGACTGGACTGTGAAAAGAAGGCAAGGAGGTCGCAGAGCTTGAGGATTCCCCTGGATTGCACAGGCCATTCCCCTCTGTGCTGTGCTGACAGCACGTGTCAGGCTCCGTCGCGGCCTGTGATGAGGAGTAGCGGCCACCGCCATCTTGTCGGAGCCTCTGGGGAGAGGAGGGAAAAACCCCTCCAATTTCCTGGGTGCCAGGGTTTATTTTTTCCGCCAGGGCATTCTGAGGGTCCCCCGGTAAGTGAGGAGGACAGTGGAGTAGTGTAGGGACGTCCGCGGGTCCTTGTGCGATGCAATCTCCTCAGCTTTGGAGCAGAGCTGTCTCAGTTAGTGGTCATCTTTCAGCTCGGTCGCCACACCCCCCCTTGATTTGTATTTTTCAGAACATAAATATCCTATTTGTCAATAATTTCTTGGCATAAAAAAAGGCAGAAGAGAAAGAAATATTGTCTGAAATGTATAACTGTTAAAGGGAAATATTAAAGGATAAGTTCACCTTTTGTAACATGTGGCATGTTACACCCATATTCAGGGTGTAAAATGTAACATGTTACTTTAAGACTGGCCCTCGCACCCCCATCCCGATCCTCTGTTGTGGGGGGCCTGAACCTCTGCCTGGCTGCATCATTCATTCACAGAGTTCTGTGAATGGGAAACTAAAACTCTCCATAGCCTTTTCGGCTGTCAGCTTATAGTTCTCAATATACTACCATGATACTGTTGAGCATTAGTTCATTGATTCTTCTGTCAGTGTAAAACTGCCTGCAAAAAAGGTGCATTTATTATTTTTTGTTAAACGGTGAACATATCCTTTAAATATATCCCACAGTACAATAGATTTGAGTATTTTTGGGGATGGAAGCTTGGTTTTAAATCCATAAACTAGAAATTTCCATTCCTAAATTTTAAACAGAGTAGGGAATGTTTACAGCTTCGCTTATGTTATTGCTATCTGATGTGTATCATTTAGGTTCAGACAATTTAGATTCAGACACTTCTGTCACTTTAAGATATTGGTTGTGCAATATTCACAACCTAGGTTGCTCTATAAAAACCTTTGTCAAGCTGACAAAACCTTCTCGCTCCTACTAGCCTAACGTAATGGGTTTTGCTGTTTATCAACAAAGTCCTTCAATTGTTGAACTCAGATTAAATGGCAACATGGTAAGTCATCATTACCTCATTTTACCTTCCCAAAGTGTTTTGTATTAGTTCTGCTTACAAAACTGCTCAGGCATAGAGAATTTCATTCATGAAAAACTTCTTTACCAATTGCCTGTAATGCAAACAGAACCCAATGAATACACTAGCAAGGTAAAATAAATACATGGTGAATGCCTAGCTATGTTGTCATTTTACACTTTCAGTTGCTTCATCCTTTCAGTTAAATTAAAAAAAAGTAAATAATGGAAAACAATAAATTACCTCTCTTTCTTTTATTCTGCCAAAACCTCAAAAGGCAACATAAATAAACCAAAAACATGAAAATGCATTTAGGACAAAAAGAAAGACTCTCAAATGCCATTTAAAGCCTTAAACCTTTGCATGATTGATAATATATCATGATATAGGGTATTTTATGCTTTCACAGGATGTTAGCACTGCATGCTAAGTCATAAACAATGCATGCAATCCCACCAACCAATGCAAACTCAAGGATGACACTGATAACATGCAGGTCTAGGTTAAATATATGAAATAATTATTAGTATGATTTTCTTGAAATGTATATTTTTTTTATTTTTCATTAATTATTTAAAGAAACTGTTCTTATGTAGGGTTACTATTTGAGTAATGGCTTTCAATGGGTTTTTGAAATCGTGGATAAAAGCACATTTATCTTACATTTCTAACATTCAATCAAAAATACCTATCATCTAAACACTAAGGTATATACTGTATATGGTATAGGAAAACAATTTTCCTGACTAAGTTCTTCAAAAAATAAAATCTTTTGCTAATTTAGTCATTATCATCATCAAAAACACTAGTCCATTGTTATTTTCATTGTCACTGATCAAACAAAAAGGTTTATATAAATACTGTATACTTTAAACACACACACACATACTGTAATAATATATTTGCCTTTAGGTTTATCAACAATTTATGTTTTTTAGAGAGGTTAGAGGGGTTCCATAGATCAACGCTCACAAATTACAAAACAAAAACATATGCCACATGCTTGTTTGGGAGGTCAACGCACTGTATAAAAGTCATGCTTGTAACTATAAAAATTGAATGGTTCACATTTCATTTTGTGCAAAATATGACACCACTTTCCAGGCAACCATTCTTTTCAATAAAATAAGAAAACTACACATTCAGCTGGACAATTTAAAGATCAAACTGCACTTTCAGAAAGCTCTACGTTTCTGCAGAGACTATCATAACATTGATTGCTCGCCAGCACAGCTGGTGCTTGTATGCTCACATAAATGTACAATATCATCATTCAAAACACTGAAAAGGCTTTTAAGTTCCTACGCTATTCCTTTTCCTGTTGGTTGCATTCTTGAGAACTGCTGCTATGAAAGTTTTATGCATTTTGAATCCAGATTAAATTACAGGAGTTGCGCAACAATGACTTTTGAGATTTTGAGTGGTTAAATATATAACCGTCAATACCTTTTCCAGTATTCACAATATTGTTTTAAAGCTAAGCCTAACCTTTGGTTTTGAGGTGCAGTATAAAAAGTAGAGGATATGTCTATTTTAGTGTAACAATGCATTTTCCCATCAGAAAAAAGTTATGGGGTGCTAATCACAATGGTGCTATGACCACTGAAACAAAATCAATCAATTAAAACAAACCTGTGAGCTGGTCCACACTTGAGAACTTTTTGCACACTAGTGATGAAAGCATTTCTGAACTGGAAGACAAATCCCATTGTAGTCTATAGGAGTGAGTCTTATTGGTATAGTTTGTTTTTTTGTAAGACTAATAGGAAAACTAGTGTAACAAAAAAAAAAACGGGATGCTGAAAAAAGCCATGGAGGACATGTACCAATGTAAAATGCTTTTAGAAATTACCACACAACAGCAACAGATGATTTTTCATCAAAGGGAAAGAAAACAATAGGAGCTGAGCCATAGGACATGTACTGTTCAGCTATTATCAGTTAGCAAAGAAAGGATGAAAGAAAAATGAAAAGGAAAAAAAAAAAGATCAGGAAGAAATGGGGGGGGGGGGGAGATAAGGAGGGGGGAAGGACAAGGGAGAATTGATAGAACAGGATAAGAAGAGTGAAGGGAGGAAGGGCAGGAGAAGGGATGGGGGGGACAAAAATGGTGTGAAGGCATTCCCAAAGGCCACCTGAACTGCACAAGGAAGCTATAGTGGCTACAAGAACATAGAGACATAGGCAATTTAGAATCACAAGGGCTCATAGAAAGGTAGAAACTTGGCAACTGCTTCAGAAGTCAGGAAGCGGAGTACGCGATTAGGAGTTTAAGCATGGGATTGCAGATCAGTATAAGTTTGGGTGGTTTTAAAGTTGATTCATATATCTATCCTAAGAAGTATGTATGATTTCCTTCATTTCTTCAATTCTGTTAATTGTAGCACACCTGTCCTTAAGAGAGGGAGCACAGGTTTATCTCCAGAGACGTGGAATACACAGGTGAGCAGCATTCACCATGTGCATGCTTAAGGATTTGTGATATCTACTACCTGTAGAGGGGGAGTAATGAAGCAAATATTGTGCAGGGGCAAATTCTGAGAGGTGGTAACTTGCACTAAAACATTATGAACAGTTCGCCTGATTGCAAAGGCTCACATTCCCATCATATGTGGAGCATTGTGCCATCTGCCTTATGACAACTTCAACGAGTGGAGGCAACAATCAGGAAGATGTTGCGTGTAAGAGAGGTCAGTATATACCATCTGGAGTATACTTTATAATAGTGCTCTTCTATGGAGACATCGATGGTACTTTTGGGGATGGTGGTGTGCATTTGCACCTGATCTTTTGCACCTGCGAAAGTAAATCCCAGGTCTACCTCCCACTTTTGTTATGTACCTGCTTGTGGTTTGAGATGAATTGTCTAAGAGCATAGCATAAATACTGGAAACCAGGTGTGATCAGGGGCTTTTGGAAGAGCAAAAACTCTTGAATGGTGTAAGAGGCCTACTATAGTTCTGGCAGTGGGTTGACTGGGTCAAAAAGTTGTGAATAAGACCACCAAGGAAGCTCATGCTAAGATTCAGGTAGGATTTTGAACAAAACTTACCCTTTTTGAAAAAAAAGTTGCGTTGGAGATGACATGCCTGGTTGAAAATGAATTTGCAACAACTAGGGTCATAGGCCCCAGAACAGTGGATAACAACGAAGAGGAGGACCTATCTAGGGATGAGAGTATACAGTAGGTGATGGTAGGACTCTCCTGTCCTAACCAAGGGATTGTCATTAAAAGATAAATCGCCAGACTCTTTCTAAGTCTTCTAGGCTTTCATCCTAGTGTGGATATGCCAAGCAACCATTTTTTGTCATTATCAAATCTGGAAGACCAATGCCATCCATCAGTTTTTAATAAGGCAGTTGCATAAGGCTAAGTCCAAATGAATGTTGCATAAGGCCCTTCCAAATGCATGTGGAAAATGTTTTCCGAAGCTAGGCAAAGAAGGAGTAGGTAAAGTGAGCAGGATCGCTTGCATCAAATACAGGCAACAAGGGAGGATGTTAATTTTTTTAATTGCCTCTCTGCAGAACCAGGATAATTTAAGTTTGTCCCAATTTGCCAAATCTTGCTTTACATTGCGAAGCAGTGGGAGGAAGTTGAAGCGGTATAGTCCGACAAAGATGGCATTAATGTAATACCCAAATAGGGGATCCCCTCAGACTTCCACTGGAATGGAAAGTCTTGTTGACATTGAGACAGTAGCTCTGAAGGTAGGTATACATTCAGTGCATACGATTTTTAACCACTTCCCGACCGGCCATTGCATATAAACGGCCGGACGGTGGCACTGCAGGGTCGGGTGGCCATTTATAAACGGCCTCCCCGCACCCTGTTGTGCGCGCTCCCTGGGAGCGCACAGCACCACGATCCGGTGCCCGCTGTGTCCTCCGGACACAGTGAAGCACCGATCGTCGGACGGGACCTCTGTACGACGTCCCGATCATGTGATCACCGATTGGCCAATCAGTGATCACATGCAAAGTAGTAAGCAAGATGTCACTTGTGACATCATTGCTTACTACGTGTGAAATCACATGGTGAGGTCACATGGTACAAGGCTATTCACAACAGCCTTGTACCATGTGACAAGCTGTGACCAATCACAGCTCACTCAGTACTTCTCAATGAGTGCAAGAATGCAGACAGATTGAAAGAGAAATGATTGCTTTTACATCCTATATGGGTGTAAAAGCAATCAGTGTAAAAAAAAAAAAATCTTCATCACCCTCCACAAGTAGTAAAGTGTCACCATGGTGACACTGTACTGCTAGGGTGACAGTATGTAAAAAAAAATAAAATAAAAAATAATAATATAAAAAAATAAAATAAAAATGTAAAAAAAAATGTTTAAAAATTATAATTTTTGGTTTTAAACTAATTTGGATGTTTTCTTTTTTACTAAAAAGATAACAGAATACATTTTGGCCAAGATTTATGATGAAATATTATTTATTTGCAAAATTTTATTTAAAAAAACTTTTTTTCAAAATTTTTGGACATTTTCATTTACATAGCAAAAAAAATAAAAATCCCAGCGGTGAATAAATACCACCAAAATAAATCTTTATCTGTCTCAAAAATATGGTAAAAAATTCATTTGGGTACAGTGTTGCATGACCGCGCAATTGTCATTCAAAGTGTGAAAGCGCTGAAAGCTGAAAATTGCCCTGGTCAGGAAGGGGGTAAAAGTGTCCGGTCTGGAAGTGGTTAAAAAATAAGTTGAAAATTGGATATTGATTTATAAGTGTGGATTGTCTCCAGCAAGGAAGGTAATGTTGTTAGGGGGTGAGAAAGGAATAGGAGGATATCATCATCAAATGCTGCCACCTTAAAAGTCCACTGATGAATTGTAATCCCAGCAATATCTGGGTCTGCTCGCAGACATTTTAAAAAGGGCTCTAAGACGAAGACCTAGGGTGCACAACATCGCTGCCATAGAAGTCTAGGAAACTCTGTCAAATGCCTTTTTTCTGCATCCATTGATAAGATGCTGGGAATACTGACAGAAGTCACCAATGATGAAGATTAAGCACCTTGATAGTGTTGTCCTGCACCTCCCTTCCTGGGACAAACCCCACTTGATCCAACGAAATTCGGGAAAGGAAACGGTTGGCCAGAATTTTGGCAAAGAGTTTGATATCAACATGGAGAAGAGAAATTGGTCAATAATTCTGAACTTGGGTGGGGTCCTTATCTTTCTTATGAATCACTGTGACATGTGCTGCTAAAAGCTGTTGTGGAAGAATGTTGAGACTAGAAAGAAAATTGAAGGCACTAAAATAATGAGGCATTAAAGCTTCCATAAAGCTCTTATAGTATTGTATCTTTAGACCATCAGGTCCTGGGCTCTCCATTGCCTTCAACACATCTATTACCTCTTTTTTCCGAAACTGGTTTGTCTAAATCCTTAACAGAGGTAGCTGACATGGGCTCTAAACCATATTCGTGAAGATAATCCTGAATAGCTTGCCTGCGTTTAATCAGGGAATGCAGCTGTCCCTCTGAGGAGCATAGGTTGTAGAGATGATCACAGTGCCAGACAAATTGTTCTGCCATGTCTTCTGAGGAATGATACTTCTTACCAGCTGCATGCCATATTACATGAACTGTGGTGTCAGCTGTCTTACTTCAAAGAGCTTTGGCCAGTAGATTGTCACTTTTATCTGAATGTTTCAATGGGTTCAGAGGCCTATGTATCATACAAGCATGATATTCCTCGACACACAGGAGCTGGAGGTGGTGTTGGGGGTGGGAGATCGCTGCACTGTAACAAGAGCCATCTAGTATCCGGAGGAGCTCCACCACCGGGCTGTCATTCTTATCCTGGAGAAGAGGAATGGAGAGAGCCCAGGTTTCCCGATCCCATCACAGCCTGCTGCTTATGCCTGGGTGTACCAGGTAGATGACAGTCCGATCACCGAGCCCGCCACCGCCGCTGCGATCCGCACTGTTTATTTAACACACTTATTTAATATATTTGACTATAAAGAGTGCCTTTCAGAAAGATATAGCGGTCCAGAGTGTCTAAGGGCTGCGTTCGGAAAATTTCCGGCAGGTTTCACCCCAGTTGGGAGTGGGAAGTCTTGGTGAAGACCTTGCCAATTGTGCAGTAGAAGGCAGTTGTAGGCTAAAATAATTCTCTTGTGGACACAGAGCTCTTGGTTTAGGCAGCAATCTTGTGTGCATGGTGAGCCATCCCCCCGCAGAACCATCCTATATCCTCTCCACTGATGTTGAAAAGGTTTTTGATAGAGTGGAATGGACTGAGCTCTTGAGTGCATTTTAGATTACAAATGGGATATATCAAAGGTGATCCCTTTCCTCTATCATTCTCATTCTGAGCTTGGCACTGTTTCTTCAGATGATCTCGGTTAACCAAGACATAGCTGAAGACACGTGGGTGCCTACCTTCACATGTCTCTGCAAATGCAGATGATTTATAATTTTTTTCTTAATGAAACTTACTGATGTGTGGCTGTATCAAATGACATCCCACCTAATCAGACTTCTAGACTGGTGTAAATACCAGATAGTGAAACAGTGGGGTATCTAGAATAAAACACTTTCCCTTGATGTCCTGCACTCTTGGCCCTATCCATTTACCACTATAGCCATGACCTAGCTTATCGAAGAACAGGCTTTCATAGATTTTATGGAATCTTCAACCTTTATATATATATATATATATATATATATATATATATATATATATATAAACACACATGTATATGTAAAGATGTGCAAATTAATTAATTAATAGACAACAGTACCATTCCATGTACTAATTACATGCAATGACACCTATAAGATACAGAAGAGAAGAAATGTAAATGTATCAAATATATGATTGATAATTAAAAAAAGAAATCTATAAAATATATATGTCTATATATATACACACCCATAAATGTGAAGTACTCGTATGAAACATTGGACGAATGATTAAAGAATTGAATTAATAAATGAGTACTAGACACCAAATACCCCACTTAACTGGATGTGATTTCTGTCAAGTGATTGTGATTGGGTGATCCTAAATACTAGGGCCATTTACCAGGCAGATGGGTGAGGGAGAAAAATTTGAAGAAATAAATAGGGGCAAAAGTACAAAGAAAGCCTATTGTTGACAAGTTAGGAATAAGAAGCATATTAGGGTCACAGGTAGAGGACTAAGATGGTATCTCCATCTTATAACAAATGGACAGGGTGTACATGCTACCAAAACTTTCAACCTTTTAATACTTCCTCAGATTACCGCATGTAATGGACCCTAACTGATGAATCCAGAATGCTTCCCAGTTGCAAACCCTTTTATGCTTCCTGCCTGTATCAGCATCACCTGTATTCGCTTCAATCTGTGCTCTTGTCATGAAATTCTGCAAAATGGTGGGACACTTAATGTTTATCGAATTCTTTTATGTTCCCTTTATGCTCTCCAAATCTAGTTCTCAAGTTCCAGAAAATCTGGCCCACAGAAAGAAGGCCACAAGGGAAGGTAAAACCATACGCTACATACTGGACACCACAATTGATGAACTGTTGGATCAAGTGGACTTTCCCATCTATGCCAATTACTTCCTTTTTTCTGTACCACATAAATTGACATGCACCACAATTAACTACTCCACACAATCTATTTCCAATGGAGAGGAAGATACAATCTATTGTGATGAGCAAGACATGATTACATTGGAGGTCTTCAAAGAACTGTGGACGGAGGGTTATGTAAGGGAAACCTATATTTCAGAATTCCCTTGGGAGAGTCTTTTCATTGGGGAAATACAACACACACACTTCAGACCTAGGTCATCATGTTATCCCCATGGAGTCAAGGGCAATTTTATTTCCACCTTTTATGAAGTGGTGTATGCAGATTTAATGAGAATCTGTAAGGAGGCAAAGAAAAATCCAAAGATGTATATGTCACCAAAAGAGAAAGAAACATTACAAGGCCTAAAAAATAATACCTCTAATATTATCAGACAAGCAGATAAAGGGGGCGGCTTAGTGATCCAACAAAGAGAAGTCTATTTGGAGGAGGCCAAAAGATGCTTAGGTGACTTGAATACTTATGAGAAGCTGTCAGGGGATTCTACAGTAGCCTTATAAGCAAACATGAAATAATTCCTAGATTAAACTTTAGAGAAAAAGATCCTTCAGAAGCATGAATGGCAATTCCTTTTGAGACCATATCCTCAAACACCCAATTTTTTTACCACATTCCCAAAGTTCACAAGCATGCCACCTATCCACCCAGAGGATTGATCATTGCTGGTATTGATAGACTAACCAGCAACATCGGAAGCTATATAGATCACTTTTTGCAGAAACTAGTAGCTGAATTACCATCCTATGTGAGAGACTGTGGCCACATGTTGGACATTCTATCCAACTATAACTGGCAGGCCTCTTATAAGTGGCTATCTTTGGATGTCTAATCTCTCTACACATCCCTTCACCATCAGTTTGGTTTACAGGCAGTCCTGTTCTTTCTGGCCCATAATAATAGAATCCACCCAGCTCCAGCTGATTTCATTGTACTGTGTATAGAGTTCACTCTAACTCACAATAACATCACCTTCATTAGTGATTTCTACAGACAAATTAAGGGCACGGCTATGGGGGCCAGGTTTGCCCCCAGTTATGTCAGTCTATTTATGGGTTATTGGGAGCATTTCCATATATGGAGAAACAAGCCATTTAGGAAAAACCTGGTCCTATATGCCCTGTACATAGATGACATCCTCATCACATGGGGAGGGTCAGATTCACACCTACAGGAGTTTATAGTCTACTATCAAGCCAATCCCTTCAATATTGAATTCACATATTTGACAGACAGTCAAAAGCTGGTATTTTTGGATTTGGAGTTGGGTCATGATTAAGAATCAAAAATAATCCTACGTCATATAAATTTAGATGTGGATGCGATTAATAAAAATCTGCATATGGTGTGCCTCTTTCTTGTTTGTTCCTCTCACTTTGCTGCCCATTCAAGTTGCTTACATACTCTGCAGCCACTGTGCTAACTTTCTGACTATTGTCCCTGAAAAATGGCTCTGTAATATTTATTTCTTTATAATAATTGCCTCATTTATGGAATGTGTAGTTTTGATTTTTGAGGTTTTATGCACTTATTTTTGACATTTGATAAAACTTTGTAAAACATTGCCACTGTTTGACAGTTGTTGAGGAATTTTGTATTATTTTACTTTGAAGTGTAAAACTTCTGATAGATAGTAGATCTGTTCTTTTGTTACCTCAGTCAATCAATTATGACCTATTACTAGGCAACTGAGTTTTGTAATGAATAGATTTTTGGAAGAAAATGTTATTTTTGGAGATTCGGATGGAGAATATGTTTGGAGAATCTCCAAATAGACATAGTAAAAATGTCAACAAATCTTAAAAAAGTTATAATGTATTTAACTAATACATTTGTTTCATTCCGATGATGTCACATGATGCAATAATAGTTCGGGTCCATGGGGAAATGAATTCATTTTCAAATTTGTTTTTCATTTTCCTTACCTATAATCTTACAAAGGCTTCTTTCAAATGGGGTGGACTCATCAGCAGATTTGCTTGCTCAGCGGGAGATCTGTCTGCTAATCTCAGCTGAGCAAGTGAATGATAGGTTCGTGTCAGTGCTGCTTAGGCAGAGCAGACACAAAGACAGCCCATTATACTCTGTGGGCAGTCAGATGGATATGGACTGCATGTCCATTTCCATTCAACTGCCATCCAATCCGATGAATGGGAGGGGAAAGTCTTTTTGGCGTATTGGATTAAATGTCAGCTGGTGTAAAGGGACACATATTTACAACCACCGCTCCATAGAGGAAGATAAAGGTTCCGGTTGGGTTCACCTAAAAAATGGGCAGGCGTACCAGATCAAAACATCTGTGTGAAAGGGGCCTATGGCATCTCTGAAGCACATAATTTGTAGAATTGGTGTTTCTCCCATGTCATCCTTGAAGTCTCATAAAATGGAGGGCCCTCTCTGTGCTGAATGGTAGTTATGTATTTATTAGCATTGTTACATGCCCCCCATCCCTGACAATTCTTTGCTCCCTGTGTACTTTGCCATTCCCTTAACTATTAGCCTTAAAAATTGACCTAACTGATTTTCAAGATTTGCCTAGCTCTTGAGTGCTTCTTACTGCTATCATTGGTAAATTGACTTCTGTTCAACCACAGTGGTCATACCTGGATCAAAATTCAGCCAGTCCCTGTTGAACTGGCTGAATTTCAATCCATGAGTGGCCAACTTTAAAGCCAGCCACAGATGATACAATTTTCTTCACTGTTACTATGGGTAGCAGGAAAGAGAATCCCTCAATTCCCTCATCAGCACAGTGGGTTTTATTTTCTACAGCTGGAGAGTGCAAAATTGAGCTCACTTCTGCATAGAAGCCAATCAGCTTCCAGGTTTTATTGCCAAAGCTTAATTGAACAGGCTGAGGTTAGAAGCTGATTGGTTTCTATGCAGAAGTGAGCCTGATTTTGCACTCTCCAACTTTAGTAAATAAATCTCCGTGAGTGTTGATGGGAGACTCTGTCCTGTGGAGCTATTGTGTTCTCCTGGCGGGAAGCCATCCCCACCAGGAGAACACAGTGATTATTATTAGCGGCTATAAAGGCAAGAGGCTGGTTGTACCCAAAATGTTCAACAATCAAACTGGGTACAATCAGCCTACCCATAGATGGTTTGAGTCTTAGCCAGTCCCTGCCATGGCGGCTTAAGATCTGTAATTGGTTAATTAGTTAAGGTATGTTCTTTGTGTGTTAATTAGAGGTGTGGGTTGAATGGTTTGATAACAACTACTGTAGCTAGGCTTATGCAAGTAAAAGGATAAAAGCAGTACATTGACAAATAAAGTAGAATATCATGATTTTATTTTCTTAACTGTGAGTGGCAAGTCTAATTCTTAAAGTAGAACTGAAGGCAAAACTTTTTTTTTCATTTAAGATATAGGATTTTTTTGCCATCTCTGTCCCATTAGAACCAAAACTTGCATCCACTTTGCAAGATTTCTCCTCTATAATTATTCTGTTATTATTCTTGTTTATAATGGTGAACAGGACAAATAGAGAGGGTTAATATCCTTAATGGGGGCACAGATCATAAAAACCTGCCAGGAATCTTATTCCTCTTGACTAGAGATGAGCGAATCGAACATGACGAAGTGGAATTCGTTCCGAAGATTTGGAAAAATTCTATTCGCGACGAATCCGAAGATTAGCAAACTTCGGATGCACGAATCGAATTTTCCCAAAAATGGCGGCGACATGTGTGGCGACGGAGAAAATGGACAGAGAAGATGGGGAGGGGATCTCTGGGAAGGCGCGCAGACAAGGCGCGCTGACCCATAATGCATTCATGACATGTGATCGCATTAGCCAATCAGCAGCCAGCCAGCACTGTGTAATGGTGGAGCTATAAATCGCGGCCATATTAGAATTCTCCATTAGCCTCCGGTCATTCAAGAGAGACAGACC
Organism: Staurois parvus; assembly: GCF_062004578.1. Classification (NCBI taxonomy): domain Eukaryota; kingdom Metazoa; phylum Chordata; class Amphibia; order Anura; family Ranidae; genus Staurois; species Staurois parvus. The sequence goes on along the minus strand of NW_028317994.1, from coordinate 4,975,094 downwards.
TGTGTGTATTAAGGGACAGAGTTAGGGCCACAGAGACTTTAGGGCCACAGAATCGTTACTCAGAGACACAGAATCGTTACTCAGGGACACAGAATCGTTACTCAGGGACACAGAACGTTACTCAGGGACACAGAATCGTTACTTAGGGCCACAGCTATCAAAGAATCGAAAATTTAAAGTGACATACACTCTTTTTTTTTTTGGTGGCTGTCGTGCACAGTTGGTGCTGCAGTTTGCCGATTGTGCAAAATAAACTGACTTTCTGCTTCACAACCACTATTGTACGTTCAAAGAGTTAGATCCATTTACACGCCGGCTGGCGGTAATATTTTTTGGGTGATTAGTACATTCCAGTGACACAAACGTACAGATTCCAGCCAACGGCAAGCTGCAATTGACCGATTGTGTACAATAAACTGACTTTCTGCTTTGTACGTTCAAAGAGTTAGATCCATTTACACGCCGGGTGGCGGTAATATTTTTTGGGTGATTAGTGCATTCCAGTGACATAAACGTACAGTTTCCAGCCAACGGCAAGCTGCAATTGACCGATTGTGCTAAATAAACTGACTTTCTGCTTCACAACCACTATTGTACGTTCAAAGAGTTAAATCCATTTACACGCCGGCTGGCGGTAATATTTTTTGGGTGATTAGTGCATTCCAGTGACAGAAACGTACAGTTTCCAGCCAACGGCAAGCTGCAATTGACCGATTGTGTACAATAAACTGACTTTCTGCTTCACAACCACTATTGTACGTTCAAAGAGTTAAATCCATATACACGCCGGGTGGCGGTAATATTTTTTGGGTGATTAGTGCATTCCAGTGACATAAACGTACAGTTTCCAGCCAACGGCAAGCTGCAATTGACCGATTGTGCTAAATAAACTGACTTTCTGCTTCACAACCACTATTGTACGTTCAAAGAGTTAGATCCATTTACACGCCGGGTGGCGGTAATATTTTTTGGGTGATTAGTGCATTCCAGTGACATAAACGTACAGTTTCCAGCCAACGGCAAGCTGCAATTGACCGATTGTGTACAATAAACTGACTTTCTGCTTCACAACCACTATTGTACGTTCAAAGAGTTAGATCCATTTACACGCCGGGTGGCGGTAATATTTTTTGGGTGATTAGTGCATTCCAGTGACATAAACGTACAGTTTCCAGCCAACGGCAAGCTGCAATTGACCGATTGTGCTAAATAAACTGACTTTCTGCTTCACAACCACTATTGTACGTTCAAAGAGTTAAATCCATTTACACGCTGGCTGGCGGTAATATTTTTTGGGTGATTAGTGCATTCCAGTGACATAAACGTACAGTTTCCAGCCAACGGCAAGCTGCAATTGACCGATTGTGTACAATAAGCTGACTTTCTGCTTCACAACCACTATTGTACGTTCAAAGAGTTAGATCCATTTACACGCCGGGTGGCGGTAATATTTTTTGGGTGATTAGTGCATTCCAGTGACATAAACGTACAGTTTCCAGCCAACGGCAAGCTGCAATTGACCGATTGTGCTAAATAAACTGACTTTCTGCTTCACAACCACTATTGTACGTTCAAAGAGTTAAATCCATATACACGCCGGGTGGCGGTAATATTTTTTGGGTGATTAGTGCATTCCAGTGAAATAAACGTACAGTTTCCAGCCAACGGCAAGCTGCAATTGACCGATTGTGCTAAATAAACTGACTTTCTGCTTCACAACCACTATTGTACGTTCAAAGAGTTAAATCCATTTACACGCCGGGTGGCGGTAATATTTTTTGGGTGATTAGTGCATTCCAGTGACATAAACGTACAGTTTCCAGCCAACGGCAAGCTGCAATTGACCGATTGTGTACAATAAACTGACTTTCTGCTTCACAACCACTATTGTACGTTCAAAGAGTTAGATCCATTTACACGCCGGGTGGCGGTAATATTTTTTGGGTGATTAGTGCATTCCAGTGACATAAACGTACAGTTTCCAGCCAACGGCAAGCTGCAATTGACCGATTGTGCTAAATAAACTGACTTTCTGCTTCACAACCACTATTGTACGTTCAAAGAGTTAAATCCATTTACACGCCGGCTGGCGGTAATATTTTTTGGGTGATTAGTGCATTCCAGTGACAGAAACGTACAGTTTCCAGCCAACGGCAAGCTGCAATTGACCGATTGTGTACAATAAACGGACTTTCTGCTTCACAACCACTATTGTACGTTCAAAGAGTTAGATCCATTTACACGCCGGGTGGCGGTAATATTTTTTGGGTGATTAGTGCATTCCAGTGACATAAACGTACAGTTTCCAGCCAACGGCAAGCTGAAATTGACCGATTGTGTACAATAAACTGACTTTCTGCTTCACAACCACTATTGTACGTTCAAAGAGTTAGATCCATTTACACGCCGGGTGGCGGTAATATTTTTTGGGTGATTAGTGCATTCCAGTGACATAAACGTACAGTTTCCAGCCAACGGCAAGCTGCAATTGACCGATTGTGCTAAATAAACTGACTTTCTGCTTCACAACCACTATTGTACGTTCAAAGAGTTAAATCCATTTACACGCCGGCTGGCGGTAATATTTTTTGGGTGATTAGTGCATTCCAGTGACAGAAACGTACAGTTTCCAGCCAACGGCAAGCTGCAATTGACCGATTGTGTACAATAAACTGACTTACTGCTTCACAACCACTATTGTACGTTCAAAGAGTTAGATCCATTTACACGCCGGGTGGCGGTAATATTTTTTGGGTGATTAGTGCATTCCAGTGACATAAACGTACAGTTTCCAGCCAACGGCAAGCTGCAATTGACCGATTGTGCTAAATAAACTGACTTTCTGCTTCACAACCACTATTGTACGTTCAAAGAGTTAAATCCATATACACGCCGGGTGGCGGTAATATTTTTTGGGTGATTAGTGCATTCCAGTGACATAAACGTACAGTTTCCAGCCAACGGCAAGCTGCAATTGACCAATTGTGCTAAATAAACTGACTTTCTGCTTCACAACCACTATTGTACGTTCAAAGAGTTAAATCCATTTACACGCCGGCTGGCGGTAATATTTTTTGGGTGATTAGTGCATTCCAGTGACAGAAACGTACAGTTTCCAGCCAACGGCAAGCTGCAATTGACCGATTGTGTACAATAAACTGACTTTCTGCTTCACAACCACTATTGTACGTTCAAAGAGTTAGATCCATTTACACGCCGGCTGGCGGTAATATTTTTTGGGTGATTAGTGCATTCCAGTGACATAAACGTACAGTTTCCAGCCAACGGCAAGCTGCAATTGACCGATTGTGCTAAATAAACTGACTTTCTGCTTCACAACCACTATTGTACGTTCAAAGAGTTAAATCCATTTACACGCCGGCTGGCGGTAATATTTTTTGGGTGATTAGTGCATTCCAGTGACAGAAACGTACAGTTTCCAGCCAACGGCAAGCTGCAATTGACCGATTGTGTACAATAAACGGACTTTCTGCTTCACAACCACTATTGTACGTTCAAAGAGTTAGATCCATTTACACGCCGGGTGGCGGTAATATTTTTTGGTTGATTAGTGCATTCCAGTGACATAAACGTACAGTTTCCAGCCAACGGCAAGCTGAAATTGACCGATTGTGTACAATAAACTGACTTTCTGCTTCACAACCACTATTGTACGTTCAAAGAGTTAGATCCATTTACACGCCGGGTGGCGGTAATATTTTTTGGGTGATTAGTGCATTCCAGTGACATAAACGTACAGTTTCCAGCCAACGGCAAGCTGCAATTGACCGATTGTGCTAAATAAACTGACTTTCTGCTTCACAACCACTATTGTACGTTCAAAGAGTTAAATCCATTTACACGCCGGCTGGCGGTAATATTTTTTGGGTGATTAGTGCATTCCAGTGACAGAAACGTACAGTTTCCAGCCAACGGCAAGCTGCAATTGACCGATTGTGTACAATAAACTGACTTTCTGCTTCACAACCACTATTGTACGTTCAAAGAGTTAGATCCATTTACACGCCGGGTGGCGGTAATATTTTTTGGGTGATTAGTGCATTCCAGTGACAGAAACGTACAGTTTCCAGCCAACGGCAAGCTGAAATTGACCAATTGTGCTAAATAAACTGACTTTCTGCTTCACAACCACTATTGTACGTTCAAAGAGTTAAATCCATTTACACGCCGGCTGGCGGTAATATTTTTTGGGTGATTAGTGCATTCCAGTGACAGAAACGTACAGTTTCCAGCCAACGGCAAGCTGCAATTGACCGATTGTGTACAATAAACGGACTTTCTGCTTCACAACCACTATTGTACGTTCAAAGAGTTAGATCCATTTACACGCCGGGTGGCGGTAATATTTTTTGGTTGATTAGTGCATTCCAGTGACATAAACGTACAGTTTCCAGCCAACGGCAAGCTGAAATTGACCGATTGTGTACAATAAACTGACTTTCTGCTTCACAACCACTATTGTACGTTCAAAGAGTTAGATCCATTTACACGCCGGGTGGCGGTAATATTTTTTGGGTGATTAGTGCATTCCAGTGACATAAACGTACAGTTTCCAGCCAACGGCAAGCTGCAATTGACCGATTGTGCTAAATAAACTGACTTTCTGCTTCACAACCACTATTGTACGTTCAAAGAGTTAAATCCATTTACACGCCGGCTGGCGGTAATATTTTTTGGGTGATTAGTGCATTCCAGTGACAGAAACGTACAGTTTCCAGCCAACGGCAAGCTGCAATTGACCGATTGTGTACAATAAACTGACTTTCTGCTTCACAACCACTATTGTACGTTCAAAGAGTTAGATCCATTTACACGCCGGGTGGCGGTAATATTTTTTGGGTGATTAGTGCATTCCAGTGACATAAACGTACAGTTTCCAGCCAACGGCAAGCTGAAATTGACCAATTGTGCTAAATAAACTGACTTTCTGCTTCACAACCACTATTGTACGTTCAAAGAGTTAAATCCATTTACACGCCGGCTGGCGGTAATATTTTTTGGGTGATTAGTGCATTCCAGTGACATAAACGTACAGTTTCCAGCCAACGGCAAGCTGCAATTGACCGATTGTGTACAATAAACTGACTTTCTGCTTCACAACCACTATTGTACGTTCAAAGAGTTAGATCCATTTACATGCCGGGTGGCGGTAATATTTTTTGGGTGATTAGTGCATTCCAGTGACATAAACGTACAGTTTCCAGCCAACGGCAAGCTGCAATTGACCAATTGTGCTAAATAAACTGACTTTCTGCTTCACAACCACTATTGTACATTCAAAGAGTTAAATCCATTTACACGCCGGCTGGCGTAATATTTTTTGGGTGATTAGTGCATTCCAGTGACAGAAACGTACAGTTTCCAGCCAACGGCAAGCTGCAATTGACCGATTGTGTACAATAAACTGACTTTCTGCTTCACAACCACTATTGTACGTTCAAAGAGTTAGATCCATTTACACGCCGGGTGGCGGTAATATTTTTTGGGTGATTAGTGCATTCCAGTGACATAAACGTACAGTTTCCAGCCAACGGCAAGCTGCAATTGACCGATTGTGCTAAATAAACTGACTGTCTGCTTCACAACCACTATTGTACGTTCAAAGAGTTAAATTCATTTACACGCTGGCTGGCGGTAATATTTTTTGGGTGATTAGTGCATTCTAGTGACAGAAACGTACAGTTTCCAGCCAACGGCAAGCTGCAATTGACCGATTGTGCTAAATAAACTGACTTTCTGCTTCACAACCACTATTGTACGTTCAAAGAGTTAGATCCATTTACACGCCGGGTGGCGGTAATATTTTTTGGGTGATTAGTGCATTCCAGTGACATAAACGTACAGTTTCCAGCCAACGGCAAGCTGCAATTGACCGATTGTGCTAAATAAACTGACTTTCTGCTTCACAACCACTATTGTACGTTCAAAGAGTTAAATCCATTTACACGCCGGCTGGCGGTAATATTTTTTGGGTGATTAGTGCATTCCAGTGACAGAAACGTACAGTTTCCAGCCAACGGCAAGCTGCAATTGACCGATTGTGCTAAATAAACTGACTTTCTGCTTCACAACCACTATTGTACGTTCAAAGAGTTAGATCCATTTACACGCCGGGTGGCGGTAATATTTTTTGGGTGATTAGTGCATTCCAGTGACAGAAACGTACAGTTTCCAGCCAACGGCAAGCTGCAATTGACCGATTGTGCTAAATAAACTGACTTTCTGCTTCACAACCACTATTGTACGTTCAAAGAGTTAAATCCATATACACGCCGGGTGGCGGTAATATTTTTTGGGTGATTAGTGCATTCCAGTGACATAAACGTACAGTTTCCAGCCAACGGCAAGCTGCAATTGACCGACTGTGCTAAATAAACTGACTTTCTGCTTCACAACCACTATTGTACATTCAAAGAGTTAGATCCATTTACACGCCGGGTGGCGGTAATATTTTTTGGGTGATTAGTGCATTCCAGTGACATAAACGTACAGTTTCCAGCCAACGGCAAGCTGCAATTGACCGATTGTGCTAAATAAACTGACTTTCTGCTTCACAACCACTATTGTACGTTCAAAGAGTTAGATCCATTTACACGCCGGGTGGCGGTAATATTCTTTGGGTGATTAGTGCATTCCAGTGACATAAACGTACAGTTTCCAGCCAACGGCAAGCTGCAATTGACCGATTGTGCTAAATAAACTGACTTTCTGCTTCACAACCACTATTGTACGTTCAAAGAGTTAAATCCATTTACACGCCGGCTGGCGGTAATATTTTTTGGGTGATTAGTGCATTCCAGTGACAGAAACGTACAGTTTCCAGCCAACGGCAAGCTGCAATTGACCGATTGTGTACAATAAACTGACTTTCTGCTTCACAACCACTATTGTACGTTCAAAGAGTTAAATCCATTTACACGCCGGCTGGCGGTAATATTTTTTGGGTGATTAGTGCATTCCAGTGACAGAAACGTACAGTTTCCAGCCAACGGCAAGCTGCAATTGACCGATTGTGCTAAATAAACTGACTTTCTGCTTCACAACCACTATTGTACATTCAAAGAGTTAAATCCATTTACACGCCGGCTGGCGGTAATATTTTTTGGGTGATTAGTGCATTCCAATGACCTAAACGTACAGTTTCCAGCCAACGGCAAGCTGCAATTGACCGATTGTGCTAAATAAACTGACTGTCTGCTTCACAACCACTATTGTACGTTCAAAGAGTTAAATTCATTTACACGCTGGCTGGCGGTAATATTTTTTGGGTGATTAGTGCATTCCAGTGACAGAAACGTACAGTTTCCAGCCAACGGCAAGCTGCAATTGACCGATTGTGCTAAATAAACTGACTTTCTACTTCACAACCACTATTGTACGTTCAAAGAGTTAGATCCATTTACACGCCGGGTGGCGGTAATATTTTTTGGGTGATTAGTGCATTCCAGTGACAGAAACGTACAGTTTCCAGCCAACGGCAAGCTGCAATTGACCGATTGTGCTAAATAAACTGACTTTTTGCTTCACAACCACTATTGTACGTTCAAAGAGTTAAATCCATATACACGCCGGGTGGCGGTAATATTTTTTGGGTGATTAGTGCATTCCAGTGACATAAACGTACAGTTTCCAGCCAACGGCAAGCTGCAATTGACCGACTGTGCTAAATAAACTGACTTTCTGCTTCACAACCACTATTGTACATTCAAAGAGTTAGATCCATTTACACGCCGGGTGGCGGTAATATTTTTTGGGTGATTAGTGCATTCCAGTGACATAAACGTACAGTTTCCAGCCAACGGCAAGCTGCAATTGACCGATTGTGCTAAATAAACTGACTTTCTGCTTCACAACCACTATTGTACGTTCAAAGAGTTAGATCCATTTACACGCCGGGTGGCGGTAATATTCTTTGGGTGATTAGTGCATTCCAGTGACATAAATGTACAGTTTCCAGCCAACGGCAAGCTGCAATTGACCGATTGTGCTAAATAAACTGACTTTCTGCTTCACAACCACTATTGTACGTTCAAAGAGTTAAATCCATTTACACGCCGGCTGGCGGTAATATTTTTTGGGTGATTAGTGCATTCCAGTGACAGAAACGTACAGTTTCCAGCCAACGGCAAGCTGCAATTGACCGATTGTGTACAATAAACTGACTTTCTGCTTCACAACCACTATTGTACGTTCAAAGAGTTAAATCCATTTACACGCCGGCTGGCGGTAATATTTTTTGGGTGATTAGTGCATTCCAGTGACAGAAACGTACAGTTTCCAGCCAACGGCAAGCTGCAATTGACCGATTGTGTACAATAAACTGACTTTCTGCTTCACAACCACTATTGTACGTTCAAAGAGTTAAATCCATATACACGCCGGGTGGCGGTAATATTTTTTGGGTGATTAGTGCATTCCAGTGACATAAACGTACAGTTTCCAGCCAACGGCAAGCTGCAATTGACCGACTGTGCTAAATAAACTGACTTTCTGCTTCACAACCACTATTGTACATTCAAAGAGTTAGATCCATTTACACGCCGGGTGGCGGTAATATTTTTTGGGTGATTAGTGCATTCCAGTGACATAAACGTACAGTTTCCAGCCAACGGCAAGCTGCAATTGACCGATTGTGCTAAATAAACTGACTTTCTGCTTCACAACCACTATTGTACGTTCAAAGAGTTAGATCCATTTACACGCCGGGTGGCGGTAATATTCTTTGGGTGATTAGTGCATTCCAGTGACATAAACGTACAGTTTCCAGCCAACGGCAAGCTGCAATTGACCGATTGTGCTAAATAAACTGACTTTCTGCTTCACAACCACTATTGTACGTTCAAAGAGTTAAATCCATTTACACGCCGGCTGGCGGTAATATTTTTTGGGTGATTAGTGCATTCCAGTGACAGAAACGTACAGTTTCCAGCCAACGGCAAGCTGCAATTGACCGATTGTGTACAATAAACTGACTTTCTGCTTCACAACCACTATTGTACGTTCAAAGAGTTAAATCCATTTACACGCCGGCTGGCGGTAATATTTTTTGGGTGATTAGTGCATTCCAGTGACAGAAACGTACAGTTTCCAGCCAACGGCAAGCTGCAATTGACAGATTGTGTACAATAAACTGACTTTCTGCTTCACAACCACTATTGTACATTCAAAGAGTTAAATCCATTTACACGCCGGCTGGCGGTAATATTTTTTGGGTGATTAGTGCATTCCAATGACCTAAACGTACAGTTTCCAGCCAACGGCAAGCTGCAATTGACCGATTGTGCTAAATAAACTGACTGTCTGCTTCACAACCACTATTGTACGTTCAAAGAGTTAAATTCATTTACACGCTGGCTGGCGGTAATATTTTTTGGGTGATTAGTGCATTCCAGTGACAGAAACGTACAGTTTCCAGCCAACGGCAAGCTGCAATTGACCGATTGTGCTAAATAAACTGACTTTCTGCTTCACAACCACTATTGTACGTTCAAAGAGTTAGATCCATTTACACGCCGGGTGGCGGTAATATTTTTTGGGTGATTAGTGCATTCCAGTGACAGAAACGTACAGTTTCCAGCCAACGGCAAGCTGCAATTGACCGATTGTGCTAAATAAACTGACTTTTTGCTTCACAACCACTATTGTACGTTCAAAGAGTTAAATCCATATACACGCCGGGTGGCGGTAATATTTTTTGGGTGATTAGTGCATTCCAGTGACATAAACGTACAGTTTCCAGCCAACGGCAAGCTGCAATTGACCGACTGTGCTAAATAAACTGACTTTCTGCTTCACAACCACTATTGTACATTCAAAGAGTTAGATCCATTTACACGCCGGGTGGCGGTAATATTTTTTGGGTGATTAGTGCATTCCAGTGACATAAACGTACAGTTTCCAGCCAACGGCAAGCTGCAATTGACCGATTGTGCTAAATAAACTGACTTTCTGCTTCACAACCACTATTGTACGTTCAAAGAGTTAGATCCATTTACACGCCGGGTGGCGGTAATATTCTTTGGGTGATTAGTGCATTCCAGTGACATAAATGTACAGTTTCCAGCCAACGGCAAGCTGCAATTGACCGATTGTGCTAAATAAACTGACTTTCTGCTTCACAACCACTATTGTACGTTCAAAGAGTTAAATCCATTTACACGCCGGCTGGCGGTAATATTTTTTGGGTGATTAGTGCATTCCAGTGACAGAAACGTACAGTTTCCAGCCAACGGCAAGCTGCAATTGACCGATTGTGTACAATAAACTGACTTTCTGCTTCACAACCACTATTGTACGTTCAAAGAGTTAAATCCATTTACACGCCGGCTGGCGGTAATATTTTTTGGGTGATTAGTGCATTCCAGTGACAGAAACGTACAGTTTCCAGCCAACGGCAAGCTGCAATTGACCGATTGTGTACAATAAACTGACTTTCTGCTTCACAACCACTATTGTACATTCAAAGAGTTAAATCCATTTACACGCCGGCTGGCGGTAATATTTTTTGGGTGATTAGTGCATTCCAATGACCTAAACGTACAGTTTCCAGCCAACGGCAAGCTGCATTTGACCGATTGTGTACAATAAACTGACTTTCTGCTTCACAACCACTATTTTATGTTCAAAGAGTTAAATCCATATACACGCCGGGTGGCGGTAATATTTTTTGGGTGATTAGTGCATTCCAGTGACATAAACGTACAGTTTACAGCCAACGGCAAGCTGCAATTGACCGATTGTGCTAAATAAACTGACTTTCTGCTTCACAACCACTATTGTACGTTCAAAGAGTTAAATCCGGTTTTATTTTTGGGGTGCTTATTGAATTAAAGAGTATGTCAGACAACACGCAGAGGAGTGGCAGAGGAGGTAATGTTTCAGGAGCGAGCAGACGTGGCAGCAGAGGAAGGGGTCGAGACAGCACTAGTCGCAGCCAGAGGCCAGTGCTCCCGGTGTCATCCAGCGGTCGTGTCTCCACCGACAACCCTGCCGTCATCGATTGGTTGACTCGGTCGTCTTCCTCTTCCCAGGTCACCTCTGACACCTACAGCCAACGGTCGGTGGGTACGTCAGATACAACCGTTAGTTGGCATGGCCCGGGAGCAAGCCCACTGAAATCACGTGTCCTCGACCTGCCCCTGTCCTTTGGTGTTCCCTCACCAAGCGAAGTATCGCATGCTGTGGGCTCAGCCCCACTGTACAGTGAGGAAGAGCTAACAGAGGGCGGTCAGGAACGGGGGGGAGACATCCGCCTCTTCAGCAGCCAGGCAAAGAAGTACTGGCGAGGAGAGTGGCTCGGTAGCCGGTCTAGAGACAGGTCTGTCTCCTGACCCACACGCAGCCGAGGGGGCTAGTAGTGACGCGGAGACCCTAATTGATGATGATGAGGCTGATCGCACTTGGCAGCCTTGTCGTCATCAGGCTATTGCTTCCGCATCATCAGGAGAAGAGGGTGCCAGCTTGCCAGCGAGCAAAACAGTCGGTGGGTTGCCCAGGAGGCAGCAGGATCGCAGCAGTGTCAGTGGAGCCAAACGGCCACGGAGTAGAGCACCAGCTCCACTGCAGCCTACCACCACGGCCAGTAGTGGTGCCGGTGTGCACGGAGGAAGTAGCAGTCAGCCAGTGAGGAGTATCAGGGGCAAAGTTTCCTACTCGGTGGTGTGGCAATTTTTCGTCAAGCCGCCCGAGGAAGTAAACGTAGCCGTATGTCGACTATGTGGCCAGAAAGTCAAGCGTGGCCAGGGGGCCAATGTTGGGACTACAGCGTTGCGTCAGCATATGCAGCATCGCCATTCGTTGGCCTGGGAAAACCGTGATAAAGATACGGCGGTTCTGCCTGCCCCAGCCCCCGCTCCATCACCCGCTCCGTTACTTGCTCCGTCACCCGACGTCAATCGCCCTCTATCAGCCAGTCAAGGCTCCAACACCTCTGCTGAGGGGAGTTGTCGCTCGTTGGCATCTTACGCTCTTTCAGATGCTCCTTCTCCTGCTACTCCTCTTCACGGATTCCGTCAGCAGTCTTTCTTGCAATCCGTTTCCAAGAGACAACAGTTTGCGAGCACGCACCCGACGGTGCAGAAGCTGAACGTCCTCCTGTCCAAGTTGCTGGTGCTGCAGTCCCTCCCTTTCCAAGTGGTGGACTCAGCACCTTTCCGAGAAATGATGGCTTGTGCCGAGCCGCGGTGGAGAGTGCCAAGCCGGCATTTCTTCGCCAAAAAGGCAGTGCCAGTCCTGCATTCACATGTAGAAGAGATGGTGGGCCAGTCTTTGAGCATGTCGGTCTCTGCCAAAGTGCACGGCAGCGCCGACGTGTGGAGCTGTAACTACGGTCAGGGACAGTACATGTCATTTACGGCCCACTGGGTGAACGTGGTGCCGGCACAGCCGCACCAGCAACTTGGACAGGTCACGCCGCTTTTGCCTCCACGTTTGCACGTCCTTGGTCCAGCAAAGATGTCCGCCTCTACCACCTCTTCTTCCGCCGTGTCCTCAGCCGCCACCCCCGTGCCAAGTCCCATTACCCGACCGGCATATCACATGTGCAGGGCGCAATGGTGTCACGCTGTGCTGCACCTGGTATGCCTTGGCGAATGTAGTCACACAGGGGAGGAACTTCTGAGTGTAATGAACAGAGAAATTGACAGATGGCTGTCTCCGCGCAAACTGAAAATCGGAACCATGTTGACCGACAACGGAAAGAACATGGTGTCTGCTCTGCGTCAAGGAAGGTTGTGCCATGCGCCATGCATGGCTCACGTGTTAAATCTGGTTGTCAAGCGGTTCCTAAAATCCACCATCCCACTGCAAGACATCCTTAAAATGTCACGTAAACTTTGCATGCATTTCAGCCATTCCTACACCGCAAAGCACACCCTCCTTGAGCTGCAGCGGCAGAACGGAATTCCACAGCATCGCCTGATCTGCGACGTTGCAACAAGGTGGAATTCAACCCTACATATGTTAGACCGCCTTTACGAACAGCGAAAGGCCATCACCGATTTCCTGATGTTACAAGCGGATAAAGGTACTCCCCTGTGTAACTTAGATGTCAGCCATTGGCAGCTCATGCGTGACACCTGCCGCTTGCTCAGGCCCTTTGAGGAGGCCACGCTATTCGTGAGTCGGCAGGACTATGGGATGAACGACGTCATTCCTCTGTTGCACGTCCTAGAACAAATGCTGTTAACAATGGCTGGTCAGGGTGCGGTAGACGTGGCGCACAGATCTCAACGCCACATGACCCCTGTGGGGGCAGGACAGGAAGAAGAGGAGGAGGTAGAGGAGGACATTGGTGCTCAGGAATTATTGAGTGAAATGGGTGGTTTTTCCACTCAGCGGACAGGAGTGGAGGAGCAGGAGCATCTGGTAGAGGAGGAGGAGGAGACAGAGGACCCAGACGCACCGTGGCAGTATGCTGTGGAGATGGAGGCAGGGAGTCCCTCGCATTCCTTGGCACAAATGGCCCATAGCATGCTCGCTTGCTTGCGTAGCGACAGCCGAATAATAACCATCAGACAGAGGGATGACTTTTGGCTGTCCACCTTGTTGGACCCTCGCTACCGTTCAAAAATGGTGGCCTTTTTCACACCTGCTGAGAGGGAGGCCAAAATAAAGTACTATAAAAACCACCTATGTAGTCAGTTGGTCTCTGCCTTTCTGCGCCAACGTCCATCCTCAGACACTGTGGGCCCTGTGCGCTCGCGTTCCGCTGCCATTGCAGCAGGGGAGGGGTGGGGTGGTAGGAGCAGTGGCAGCTCCACCAGCAGCGGCTGCCTCAGTCTGCAGTCGATGATGAGTAGCTTTCTTCACCAGCGCAGTGAGGAAACTACTAACCAGCCGCAGCAGCAGCAGCATCAGGTGGAGCTGGAGCAGGACCTCAAACAACAGGCTTGGGCCTCATTGGACAGCACCCTGCCAACCGAGGTAGACAATCCCCTTGACTACTGGGCAACGAAACTTGACCTTTGGCCCCAACTAGCTGAATTTGCTCTTGAAAGGCTGTCATGCCCGGCCAGTAGCGTGGCATCGGAGCGCGTGTTTAGTGCGGCAGGAGGTATTGTAACTCCGCGGAGGACACGACTGTCCACCCAAAGTGTGGAGAGACTCACGTTTGTGAAAATGAATCAGGCGTGGATTAGTCTGGATTTCAAACCACCAGTTCCTGACACAACTGACTAAATCCGCCATGAATCATGCCCCAAACATGTTATTAGGGACAAATGGAAGACCTCCACCTGATCCGTACATTTGTATATATATTTTATTGAGAGGCTGCTGGTCGGTCGACTCATGTTTTGCACATTTTTAATGACTTATGCTCTGCAGGTCGGGCCCCTCATGAATTGGGGTTTTTAAATTATTTATACTTCGCTGGACGACCGTCACATGAATTGAACCTTTTTAATGACTTATACTCTGCTGGTCGGGCCCCTCATGAATTAGTGTTTTTAAATTATTTATACGTCGCTGGACGACTGTCACATGAATTTAAACTTTTTAATTATTTATAGTCGACCAGTTCCAGACCGATGGAATAGCAATTTTTTTAAATATTTATTTGACACGTGTTGTCCATCTCATCAATGAGGTGGACTGTTTATTTATTGGCCACGGTTTGGCCCCCTCCTGTTTTTTACATTGTTAACTTGTTGTATCGGTCACGGTTTGGCCACATGTTTGGTTGTCTTGTTAAGATTTTCTGTAATGTACAGTTACGCTTGACTTGTTGACTTTCCACAATCTACTAAGGTATAGCATCGCATCAAAGTTTTTTTTTTTTTTTTTTGGTCTAAACCATTTCTTATAATGTCAATTTGTAGGATACGCCGCTGTAAGGCGACCTACTTTTTTGTCACTGTGTAGACATCTATTTATAGGCCGATGTTTGGCCAGAAAGATATATTTAGTAATAACCTAGCCTTTCAAGCCGCTCACTGAACACCTCGGGAATTGCTTTGTATATCTGTCGCCTTAGGGGCCGCTGTCTGGCGACATAATTTTTTGTCACTGAGTAGACATCTATTTATAGGCCGATGTTTGGCCACAAAAATATATTTAGTAATAACCTAGCCGTTCAGGCAGCTCCCTGAACACCTCAGGAATTGCTTTGTATATCTGTCGCCTTAGAGGTCGCTGTCTGAACAGCTCATGAATTGCTTTCTATATGTGTCGCCTTTGAGGCCGCTGGCTGGACAGCTGATGAATTGATTTGTATATATGTACTTATTGTCCGCTGTTCGGACAGCTCATGAATTACTTTTTGTATATAGCCTTCCAAACCACTCTCAGAATAAGTCATGATATTCATGCTGTGTATAGCCTTATAGGCCAATGGTCAATCAAGTCATGATTGTTATAGTGTGTATAGCCTTATAGGCCGCTGTCTTTACAACTTTATAATTCCATGCAGTATATAGCCCTATCGGCCACTTTCTGGCATCCAGTTGCTGTAGCCCCCATCACCACACTGTGCCACGGGCCCCTATACCGCCTTCTCATACTGCTGCCAGATCCATCCTCTGCCATGTGCGTCTTTGTCGTCTGCTCACGCTGCTGGGTTCCAGTTTTAAACCTAGGCCTGTGTATGGCTTCCGAATACTGCTTCCTCCACCGCCACCCTGCGCCATGTGCCTCTGTCGTCTGCTCACGCTGCTGACGGCTTCCGCTTTTTAACCTAGGCCTGTGTATGGCTTCCGAATACTGCTGCCTCCACCGCCACCCTGCGCCATGTGCCACTTTCGGGTCTCCTCACACTGCTGCCAGGTCCATACTGATTCATGGCCCCCTGTACCGGCTCCTCATGAACGTGGTTCAGCGGGTTTGCATCACTTAACGGCAAATCGTTGACAAATGCTGGGACGTTCAGTGTTGTGCGCATTAAGCCAGACACCAAAGGGCAGCACAGACCTGTTATTACTCGCTCAAGCATGGCTGAACAAAACCAGTCTCTACCACAAATTGGACCCAGACCTGCCCAGGGTCTCGTAACTAGATTGCACGGAGGAGTAGAGTCCGTTATCGGAATTAAATAGACAAAACGCCACACCAAAAAGAGTGGCCATTTCCAACACTTATTCCAGAAAGAGGAACAACCCGTTTCATATACGGCCCGTAGACGTTTCACGTCTGCCACATTCAGTCGATTTAAGACGCAAGCTCCACTTCCTGTGGTCTCTGACCGTCGATATACCTTTAAGTGTCAGCTTTGAAGCTATATTCCCTCCGGAGCACTGACACTGGTGCCCTTCCGTCAACATGCCTTTAAGTTTCAGTTTTCAACCATATTCCCCACAGAAGCCAAACTCTTGGGTATCCCAGAAGCTGCTCAGCGGGTCAGGGCAATAAAGCTCCCGGTTCGCAGGTTGTTCTGTCTTATGGATGGAAGTACGACGGTATATGATCTTCTTCGCACCCACGGCATTACCTCATAAAATTTCTGCATTGCATCTGCAATCACAACGCTGACTTCCCGGATCGCCACTCAGCCATTGGACTCTTGATAGTCGTCTCCCCACACTGCTGCTGGGGGGACTTTTTAACCTAGGCCTGTGTATGGCCTTCAATTGAAGCTGCTTCTGCTCCGCCACTCTGCCATTGGACTCTTGATAGTCGTCTCCCCACGCTGCTGCTGGGGGGACTTTTTAACATAGGCCTCTGTATGGCCTTTAATTGAAGCTGCTTACGCTCCGCCACTCTGCCATGGGCCTCTTGGGTATCCCAGAAGCTGCTCAGCGGGTCAGGGCAATAAAGCTCCCGGTTCGCAGGTTGTTCCGTCTTATGGATGGAAGTACGACGGTATATGATCTTCTTCGCACCCACGGCATTACTTCGTAGAATTTCTGCATTGCATCTGCAATCACAATGCTGACTTCCCGGATCGCCACTCAGCCATTGGACTCTTGATAGTCGTCTCCCCACACTGCTGCTGGGGGGACTTTTTAACCTAGGCCTGTGTATGGCCTTCAATTGAAGCTGCTTCCGCTCCGCCACTCTGCCATTGGACTCTTGATAGTCGTCTCCCCACGCTGCTGCTGGGGGGACTTTTTAACCTAGGCCTGTGTATGGCCTTCAATTGAAGCTGCTTCTGCTCCGCCACTCTGCCATTGGACTCTTGATAGTCGTCTCCCCACACTGCTGCTGGGGGGACTTTTTAACATAGGCCTCTGTATGGCCTTCAATTTAAGCTGCTTACGCTTCGCCACTCTGCCATGGGCCCCTGTACCGCCTCCTCTTGCTGCTGCCAGGTCCAGAGTGTGTCATGGGTCCCTGTACGGCCTCCCATTGCTGCTGACTTCATCGCCAGACTCTGCCATGTGCCACTTTCAGGTCTCCTTACACTGTTGGTGGGTTCCATTTTGTGATAGGGTGCTGTATGGCCTTCCATTGCTGCTGCCTCCACCGCCACCCTGCGCCATGTGCCTCTGTCGTCTGCTCACGCTGCTGACGGCTTCCGCTTTTTAACCGAGGCCTGTGTTTGGCTTCCGAATACTGCTGCATCCACCGCCACCCTGCGCCATGTGTCTCTGTCGTCTGCTCACGCTGCTGACGGCTTCCGCTTTTTAACCTAGGCCTGTGTATGGCTTCAGAATAATGCTGCCTACACCCTGCCACCCTGCGCCATGTGCCTCTGTCGTCTGCTCACGCTGCTGCCAGGTCCATACTGATTCATGGCCCCCTGTACCGGCTCCTCATGAACGTGGTTCAGCGGGTTTGCATCACTTAACGGCAAATCGTTGACAAACGCTGGGACGTTCAGTGTTGTGCGCATTAAGCCAGACACCAAAGGGCAGCACAGACCTGTTATTACTCGCTCAAGCATGGCTGAACAAAACCAGTCTCTACCACAAATTGGACCCAGACCTGCCCAGGGTCTCGTAAGTAGATTGCACGGAGGAGTAGAGTTCGTTATTGGAATTAAGTGTGAGGGACTTTTAAACCTAGGCCTGTGTATGGCCTTCAATTTTAGCTGCTTACGCTCCGCCACTCTGCCATGGGCCCCTGTACCGCCTCCTCATGCTGCTGCCAGGCCCGTAATCTGCCATGGGCCCCCTTACCGACTCCTCATGCTGCTGCCAGGCCCGTAATCTGTCATGGGCCCCTGTAACGCCTCCTCATGCTGCTGCCAGGTCCAGAGTCTGTCATGGGTCCCTGTATGGCCTCCCATTGCTGCTGTCTCCATCGCCACACTCTGCCATGTGCCACTTTCAGGTCTCCTCACACTGCTGGTGGGTTCCATTTTGTCATAGGGTGCTGTATGGCCTCCCATTGCTGCTGCCTCCACCGCCACACTGTGGCTCCACACTCTGGTTTTGGCCCCGTGACTGCCCAAATGAGTGAAGTGTGCGGTGATTCTAAGATCGACGGCACTCATCTGCATGTCATACTGACTGACAGTATTATTTCTCTTCCCCAGCACACTCCAAGGGCATTTAAATTAAAGGTACAGTGTTCTGCACTAATATAAAGGCTCTCTGAAGCCTAGAAACACCCTTTTTATAAGTTAAATTCGCAGCGAATATATTCGGCTCGAAACAAATTTTTTCCACGAATTCGGCGAATCAGCCGAACCGAATTTTTGAATAATTCGCTCATCTCTACTCTTGACTCTATCCAAAATAAAAGGCACAAAAAAAAGTTTTCCTTTTAGTTATACTTTAAGTTCAAAAATGGGCATGTTTTGCACCACTGAGGCAGGGCAGGTGCATTAAGAACACTGTGCATAGATATGTGCATGGCTCAATGGTTAATGAATTGCTGCTTTTTATGCTTATGGCTTTAACAGCAGCTAATGCTGATATCGCTGCAGCATAGGACAGCAATTCCAGTGCTTTTCGTTCGAGAGTACATGAACCATATGTTTTTGCCTAACAAACATTTTTGAATACTATGTGGGATATGGCTGGTGCAGATTCGTGTTCAGCAGAAATTCTATTATGCACATCTACAACCTCATAGAGAAAGCAAAAATCACACTGACCTCAGCATGAAGTTCCTGGTATAGTGAGGTTGCTATTAAACTTTTTTATTTTGAGTTGCAGCTCCTTCCAAACTAACTCTGGAGTAGTACGTGGACTCCCAACTAACTGTTTCTAAGGTTAATTTGTGAATGGGAGAACAAGATGACTTTTTACCAGTGGGATGGTTTACCAAATGTCCTGGGTGTTATAGACTGCACATATTGCTTTGTGGGCACCCAGGGCCAAGAAGGTCAGCTTCAAAAACCACAGGCAGTACTGATTCCTTAATGCAGCAATAGCCTTCAATGCCAGATGGAGAATACTGTGCATTCAAGTTTCCAAAAGTCATGTCATGATGCTTATATCCTTCATAGGCAAATCTCTTTTGAGGCAGTTTGAAGCAGGACAAATACCCTATGGCTGGCTTGTTGGGAAAATTAGTTTATTGAGTTTTGTGTTAAAAAATAATAAAGAAGAGATATGTGTAAACACATCTGAAGATGTCAAAATCTTTTCATTGAATTTGAACATAGAGCAACCGGTCATCTAGTAGAATGAATGCTCATTTAGCTTAATGAATACGTTTTTATGACTAAATCTATCCACACATATTAGGATAATGTTTTGAACTGTCCTGCAAATGTATGGTAAGGATTGGATGCATGGCAAGGGATGAGCGGATTGTCAGCTTCTTTACATGTGACATAGTTATATAGTTAGTCTGGTTGAAAAAAGACACAAGTCCACCTAGTTCAACCAATAAAAAAGAAAAAAATATATAACCCTATGTATACAATCCTATACTCACAGCTAATCCAGAGGAAGGCACAAAAAAACCTTAGCAATGCATGATTCAATTTGCTTCAGCAGGGAAGTCCTGGGTAAAGTTGCAGTGTAAAAGTGGTAGCCTTCTTAAAACCACACATTGGTATAGTTTAAATGCTGCCTCTCTTAATAAAGATTGGTATACTTATCAGTCCATTGTTTAATCCAAAATTGATCCTGACATGGCTGATGATCCACCTGACCGGTTTCGCCAGACCCCCCTGGCTGCATCAGAGGCAGTTTTATTTCTGAGAGCTCTCAGCTTTGATTGGTAATTTAAACTAGACTGATATGCATATATCATAATTATATATATGGATTTGGTTTGAAGATATCCTACTGATCCATACACATGACTTTTGACATGTTTTAATGGGTTTATCTATATGTTTAGTGTGTCTTGGTTTTTAAGTAATAAAAAAAACTAGTAAGTCAATGATATTTGTTGGTATTACATTATTTTTGGATACACAATTTATTTATGATAATTAGATATATAATCTTGATTTGAGTTGAAGTGTTGAGCGAAATCAATTTTTTACACAAGTCTTCTCTCATATACTTTTGTGGTGCGCTCCCTCCCCTCTGTCATATGAATATAAAGGCGGTACCTTTTTTATTTAGGATTATTCTTACCCGCAAGTACATAACTTTACATTTATCAACATTAAGCTTCATTTGCCACATAGCTGCCCAATTAAACAGTGCATTGAGTTGGAGACATTCTGCAAGGATGCTATTCCACTGCATACAGTAGTTTGGTGTCATCTGCATCTGAAAACACTGAAATGGTACTTTTAATCCCAGACCCTATATCATTTATAAATATATTAAAAAGTAAGGGTCCCAACCCTGAACCTTGGGGTACACCACTAAATAGACCATTCAGAATATTAATCATTAACTACTACTCTCTGAATACACTTTTAGCCATTTTTTTATTCATTTACAAACTGATTTTTCCTAGCCTGTAGACTTTACCTTATACATTAGCAGTGTGTGGAGAACTGTGTCAAATGCTTTTGCAAAATTCAAGTATACTAGTCCACAGCCACTCCTTTGTGTAAATTTGTTTGTAAATATGTGCTTATTGATTTTAAGCAAGTTATGCTATAAATTGACCTTGACCCACAAACTTTTTTATAAGTAATGTTGAAACTACTTTTTTTCTCTGTTTTGTGTCACCAAATATCCAAATTTCTCTCTTTCTTTTTCCTTCTCTGTTAATATTAGCAACCATTGATATCCAGAAGCTGTCATGTTTGTCATCATCAAATGCCCTACACGTATAATATCCAGTCAGTGTTTGGTTTGAACTAACGTTCGGACCAAACACTATTGACATCTGCTAGGATGTTTTCAGCCTAAAATATATATGCAATATTTTTTGTTTCTATGAACATTTTTATTTGTTTATGCTCCTTATATAGGCTTATAGCATCCTAGCATCTGTCCAAGTCATGGTACTCCCAGGCACCCTGGGAAGCCTTTTAGCACATTCATAAAGTTGGCATCACAGGTGTGTGTTATCCATTTACAGAAATTGGATTTACTGTGGGTGCATGGCACTAATGTCATCAAAGACAAGCATACAATCCTGTCAGCCTCAAGGTAGTTTGGAAGGACGGAGCAACCCTTTCATCCCTTTGCTTTATGTGGACAGTGCATTTTTCTGTCATTGCTTTGTCAAAGTCTGCTGTGGATTTTGAAATTCCCCATGGTGTCCAAATGTGTGCCCATGTAAAGCCATTGTTGGCCAGGGACAAGGGCCTGTATGGCATTTTTTCTTTTTGTTTACAATAAACAAAACAAACTAAAGTATATTTGACCTATTTTCTTTGTGTAATTATAGGTGTTTCTACCCATAATGTGGTATGTTCCCTGGTATAGTGTGCTAAGACTAGGGAATTAATTTTCAGAATTACAACTTAGTGTGAAACACGTTTTGAATAAATTATTGCCTTTATAAAGACAAATAGATGAGCTATTGACAAAAAGGTTATGGAGGGCCTAGCAATGCCATGTACGTATACATACCACACAAATATTAAAAAAGAGGGGTTTATTTACTAAAACTGGAAAATGCTAAATCTTATGTAGCTGTGTATGGTAGCCAATCAACTTCTAACTTCAGCTTGTTCAATTAAGCTTTGAAAAAAACAATCTGAAAAGAAATTGGTTTCTATGCAGAGTTGCACCAGATTTTGCACACTCCAGTTTTAGTAAATCAAGCCCACACTGTTTGGCAAGGAGTGAGCTATTTCTTTCAGCTTCAAGATCAACATTTGAAAAATCTCAAATCCTTTAAATAAAACACTTTGCAGATGCCTTAAAACTACTGTAAACATACTGTAACAAAACAAAAGTGACATTTAAAAACAAAACAAAACATAAAACCATGTGGTGTTCCTCCTACAATTCAAATCAGACACATATCCAAGCATGCAGCCTGAGTGGCCTGTAAAAGGAGGAAGGCAGTGGGTGGCACCCCTTTCTGGCAAAACAAACAGGCCACAAACCTGTCAACCAGAAGGGTACATTGCAAGGGGGATGACTAAGCCCCACCCCTTGCACATTGTCCCCATGCTAAGGAGACAAGGGCCTAATCCTCACATCCTGGTCCCAAAATGGGATGTGGTGTTAGTGGAGGGGGGTTGTCAAAGAATCAGAGTATGAAAGCCCCTTTAGAATAAGGGGACCTTCAGGTATTTGATCCCAAAGGGAAATGAGTAAGGGGTATATACGTATCCCTTACCATTCATTGCCACAAAGAGCTAAATGTAAAAACAATTACAGACATTTTCATAAAGTCCTTCAATTGAAAGAAAACACACAAATCCATATATATATATATATATATATATAATGGCATTCATAAGGTATTTAGAGGCCAGCCTACACTTTTTTCTAATTTGTTATGTTACAGTCTGATACTACAGATGTTTTAATTCCCTTTTTCCCCTTAATCTATACTCAGTACCCTATAATGACAAAGTGAAAACAGAATTTTAGAAATGTTTAAAAATGTACAAAAAAGGAAAAACTGAATCATCACATAAGTGTTCAGACCCTTTGCAACAACACTTTCTTACCTCAAATGCCTCTCATTTCTCTTGATCATTGCTGAGATGCTTCTACACCTTAATTGGAATCCTCCTGTGGTAAATTAAATTGATTGGACATGATTTGGAAAGGCACACACCTCAAAGTTGACAATGCATACTATATCATAGCAAAATCCAAGAGGTTAAAAAAACTGCCCGTATAGCTCAGAGACAGGATTAATGCAAGGCACAGATTTGTAGAAGGCTAAAAAAAATTCTCCTGCACTCAACATTCTGAAGAGCACAGTGATCTCCATAATTCTTAAATCAAAGAAGTTTGGCACAACCAGGACCCTTCCAAATGTTTGTCACCTGGCAAAACTGACCAATCGGGGGAGAAGGGCCTTAGTAATAGAGGTGACCAAGAACCCAATGGTCACTCTGATTGAGCTCCAGAGACCTCTGTGGAAGTCGGACAAAGTTCCAGAAGGAAAACCATCACTGTAGCCCTCCACTGATCTGGGGTTTATGGCAGAGTGGCTAGACAGAAGCCTCTCCTCAGTACAAAAAACATGAAAGTCTGCTTGGAGTTTGCAAAAAAAGCACCTGAAGGACTCTCAGACTGTAAGGAGCAAGATTTTGTGGTCTTATGAAATCAAGATTGAACTGTTTGGCCCCATTCTAAATATTATGGCTGGAGGAAACCAAGCACTGCTCATCAACTGCCCAATACCATCCCAACAGTGAAGCATGGTGGTGGCAGCATCATGCTGTGGGAGTGTTTCTCAGCAGCAGGGAGCAAAGTACAGACATATGCTCAGTGAAAACCTGTTCCACAGAGCTCAGGACCTCAGACTGGCCAAAAAGGTTCACCTTCCAACTGACAAGGATCCTAAGCACACAGCCAAGGCAACACAGGAGTGGCTTAGGGGCAATTCTGTGAATGAGTGACCCAGCCAGAGCCCTGAACCTTTTTGAACATCCCTGGAGAGACTTGAAAATGGATGTCCACTGATGGTCCTCATCCAACCTGACTGAGCTTGAGGGGATTTTCAAAGAAGAATGGAAGAAAATCCCCCAATCTAGGTGTGCAAAGCTTGTCACATCATACCCAAAAAGACATGAGGCTGCACTTGCTGCCAAAGTTCCGTCAACAAAGTTTGAATATTCTATGAATGCACTGTATATATATCATTAAATATATATATATATATATATATATATATATATATATATATATATACACACACATACATATATCCCACATTGTAATTAAGCATCAACCATGGTGTCAAGTGATGAAATCTACATCAGTCATTCAGCCACATGCCAATCCATGCCTGACACATTCTTGCTGCTAAATTAAGTATTTCCATCACCTCAGAAATCCTAACTCAGCATGAATCAGACTGAGTGGTGTGAAGTCAGTGACCATATATAGGGGCTGATTTACTAAAGCTGGAAAGTGCAGTCTCACACAGCTCTGCATAGAAACCAATCAGCTTCCGTTTTTTTTTGCCAAAGCTTAACTGAACAAATTGAAGTAATAAGTTGACTGGCTACCATGCACAGCTGCACCAGATTTTGTACTCTCCAGCTTTAGCAAATCAACTCCATAGTCTCATAGGAGTTCAAATTTGACTAATTGGAACACAGATGCACTCGATGGAGTTGCTAATCACTTGGAGTACCAGTCCAATGATCTGTACAAATAATTTGACAAACTCCACCAGTTATGGAGTGTGTTTTGTTCTGCCAATAAGAGATAAGTTATGAAAGTATATGAGAAAGCTAGTAATTTTGAAAAGTTTGTAGACATTCACATTTACAATTAACGTGTGTCTAGCACTTGCAGTCGTCTGCACACGAGATCCTTGCAGCACTGGTGAATTGTTTTTCCAACTTGTTTTACCACTCATATAGTAAATCAGCCCCACCATTTTGTGATTCTTGTGTTAGATGTTTCAGCCATGCAGACATTTTGATACACAACATACAATCTGCGCTACAAACTCAGAAGGAACTGAGAATTTAAAGCAGCCATAAATACCTTATCATTTAGACTATACTAACCTACAGTATATTAGGCTTAGGAATGATTGTAGCATTAATAATTTTACTAGCATGCAGTAAATACAGAACTGCTGAGTGATTGTCTCCTCTTGTCAAAGCTCCTCATTTGGCTCTGCTTTCAATGCAAAAATATAGTAACCCATATGAAAAGGATCCTTTTTTATCTCCAAGCAATGCAGGAAAAAGTCTGTTATAAAGATTACTTAATATTGACTATATAGATCACAGACTTGTTTTTAACTAAAGCAGTTTCACTTTAAGAGTTTTAATTCTTAACTTGTAATAAGGGGAAAAGGCATTTGAATTGGATTATCAAATGTAAGCAATATTTACATTCAAAATGGATTGTATCTAGTATGTAAGTAATATACCAAATTATATGATATAATGCAAGCACTAAAAACATTTATTTAATTTGCCAGAAAATATTTCTTAATGCTTCATTCCACACATTTCTCTGTGTCTTAAATGTCTGTTTTGTCCATAAAACTGACTTTTAATTTGTAAAGCATTATTTATTGACAGATCTAATTTATGCCAGTCCATAATTTGATGTACAAGAAATGGCGTGCTCACAGCTGACATCTTAAAGTGGCACTGAACTCTGGTTTAACAAAAAAAAATTCCATTTCAAGTATGTATTCTTAACTTAAAAAGTACCCTCTATTGCTCCTAGTGTCCTTCAAATCCTCCTTTTTTTCTGCTGCTGTGATCCCACTTCCTATTAGAGGGTGTATAAATTCATTCTCCATAATCTCACTATATGTAGGAATGTAGCCACCCTCTCTTGCATACTTCTACGATGGATTGAGACTACGGTCTATGAGATGTGAAGGGTGCATAGAGTATTGTACATACAGTAACTGCAGCTAACATGCACTGCTCGTTCCAAACAAATGGGAGGGAAGGGAAATTGAGTAGTTTGGGAGCTCACAAATGATGTTAAAAGAAGGCAGAGAAAAAGTAAGAAATGATTTCCAGGAAAATAGAGTAGTTTAAGTTTGAGAATTAATGCATAATTTTTCTTCTCTATCAGTTAAGCTTGGTACACGCAGAGAATAACAGATGAAGGCTCGGCCTTTTTTTTTTTTTGCATGCTAGTCTCATATCGAAAATGAAGAGGTTATTAAAGTTACAAAAATTCTTGTAAGATAGAATACAACTTCGCAAGTGATGTAATGTATTGTATTGTATTGTAATGTTCTTTCATTTCTGAGCATGCAGGATCTTGGTCACTCCATTTTTTGCAGAAAAATACTGTACTGATCAAATGAAAATTGTTTGCTCTGTCATTGAATGAGAAAAAAATGTCATGCTTATCTCTGATAATTGTGCATGAACTGTTGTGATCTGCTTTCAAAAGCTGTGTACTAACGATCAGATAATCAGATGATTGCTTCGAAAGTGGGATGTTTCATCTGATTTTCTCATTGTGTGTACTAGGCACTATATTTTTTTTATTTTTCTGTGTCAAACTATGATGCTTAACATGTATTTTAAGGTAAAAAAAAAATAAAATATATATATATATATATATATATATTTATATCTACAATACATACACATTTCCCCATGTTTTAATTCTTTAAACACCCTACACAATACCTGTTGATTTCTTAGAAATGCTCTTTGCATTTTTGTCCTTAACAAACAGATATAGCAAAATGTTTTCAAAGGTAGATTTACATGACCTAAAGGGAGCATACAGGATAAGTTAATTGTCGATGTTTACATACACTGTGACCTTTTAGAAAAACTGAAACAAATCCAATGGGAAAATGTTTGCAACATCTACACCAACTAGGCAAATGACTTGCTTCTATCTTGTAATCTGGACTAAAAGTAACAGCTTAAATTTACATGTTGAATAGATATACTATATTTCAGTCATTCTGTATTTCTTGTTCATGTGCACATATCTTAACTACTGTCATTTTTCTGGAGTAGGTAGATATGCTAGAAATATCATCAACTGGCATGTGACATAAAAATGTAGAACATATACGAATAATATGAAGATCATTCATTTATATGCCTAGGGAACCATGAAAAGAAGTTTTACCTACCTGATTCTCTATTCCCACAAGCTCCTACAGTTCTTGCAGCCTCTCTCCTGTATTCCAGAGGTGTATAGTCTTCTGATATTGTCAAGAGGCAATATTATTATTATATAATACCACAACATACAAAACCATCCACAACACTGCCCCTAGCTACATCACCAACCTCATCCGCAGATATCGCCCAAACCACCCATTCTACTCCTCCCAAGACTTCTTGCTCTCTGGCTCCCTCATCACCTCCTCCCATGCTCACCTCCAGGACTTCTCCAGAGCCTCTACCATCCTCTGGAACTCCCTACCCCCACCCTGTCTGCCTTTAGACAATCTTTGAAAACTCCCTTATTCAGGGAAGCCTACCCCACCTCCACCTAAGAACTGTAGTTGAGCTACCTCCATCAGATCATCACCTGCAGCTATCACCTTTTGTACCACCTCCCCCTTCCTTTAGATTGTAAGCTCCACTATCAGGGCCCTCCTATTCCTTCTGTACTGAAATGCACTGTAATTGTATTGTCTCCCTTTATATTGTAAAGCTTTGTGAAAACTGTTGGCGCTATATAAATCCTGTCATTAATAATAATAATTATAATAATTATTATTATAATTATTATTATTATACAGGATTTATATAGCGCCAACAGTTTATGCAGTGCTTTACAACATAAGGGCAGACAGTACAATTACAATACAAATTAATACAGGAGGGATCAGAGGGCCCTGCTCATTAGAGCTTACAATCTAAGAGGGAGGATCAATTAATACAAAAAGTAATAACTGTGAGGGATGGGCTGATGGAGAAAATACATGCACAGTTGCTAGGTGAGGCAGGATAGACCTGCACTGGATGTGATGAGGCTGAGGGACAGTTAAGTTCACCACAGGAGTGGAGGGGAGTGACATTTGCTGAGGGAGTGGAGGATTGGGTAAATAAAACTACTTTTCATGTCCACTAGACTAAATTAGCAGTTAACCTCTTCAGTCCAGGCAAAGTCTCACTGCAAGCTCATTGGGGCAGACAAAGTCTTGAGCAGCTGTATATATAAACCAATCAGCTTCTTTCTTCAGCTTGTTCAGCTAAGCTTTGAAAATTAAAGTTAGAAGTTGATTGATTGCAATGCACAACTGCTCCATATTCTGTCTGCTCCAGTTTGAATCAATTCCTCTGAATGTATTTACAAAACTATTTGTACTGATGTGACCATCGGAAACAACTAAACTTTTGCAAAGCAGCAGACATCTTTTATTGGAAAGGCAGCTGGTGAAGGTCAGGAGATGTCATAGTATGTGAACCATAACTGTACACCTTCATGTTTATCCTAATGGACATAGAAAAGCACATAAATCATTATCCACAAGCAAAATGTATACAAATCAGTTTAAAATAATTTTAGTTTCTCTGCAATATTGAATTTCTGAGTGGCATTCAGAATTCAAAGTTTTACTGCATAAATGAAGAAGTCTGCATGTTTTCCACTGAATTCCATTTTAATAATATTACAGCTGCATAATCATTATCTTTACTGTATATTTTTACAAATGATGAGCCAAAATAAAAGATTCTGAATAAAGTTCTGATACAAAAAAAGAAACAAATTTTGGTTTATTTAAAAAAAAATAGAGAATCCAAAATTCATATTTTGCTTTTGCCTGTATACAGTACTGATTTACCTTTCTTCACATTGCAGCAGAAAATAAATTTATTGTGTGTATGTCTTCCATATGAGTGAGCAACATACTCTCCTTGGATATATTTTCTCCATAACAGTGTTTTGAACCTTTGCACCCACGCACACCCACTGAACACAAAGTATTCTAAGCATTGCTCTATTCTGAAATATATATATATATACAGTGCTCAGCATAAATGAGTACACCCCAACTCATTTGTCAGAAAACCTTCCCTTTCCTTTCCTTTCAGAATTAATATTTTCTATGGGACTATACTACAGAATACTCCCACAATTGATTGCAAACATGATTTTTTAATTTTGACACACAAAAAAGTATTTATCTTAACAAATTCATCCAAGACCATGTTGCAAAAATGAATACACTCCAATGAAAGTCTTAGCAACAAAGCTAAATTTTAGACAACAAAAATCCTAATTAACAAGAATTCAACTACAGATGAGTCTAATTATTCATTAAACAGGTGTCCAGCAGACAGTTGATTATAAAAGGGCATTACTTAACAAAAAAAACTCCTTCCCATTTCATGATGGCAATGGCACCACATGGAAGAGAAATGTCACAAGACCTGAAAAAAGGTGAAGGCTACAAGAAGATCAGCAAAGCTTTACTTATCAGTCAGAATACTGTAGAAAAAGTGATACAAATAGTTAACAAAGATGAAACAGCAACTATCTCACAAAGACGTTAAGTTAACACCTTGACAGGAGCATCTGCTGATGAGAAGGGTTGAAGAAAATCGCCATGCAAATTCCTTGCAGTTAGTTAAAGAAGTAGAAGACAAATTGGGGTGATTATTTCCAGTGACAAGATACAGCATACACTGCAGAGAAATGGCATGCATGGGTCTCCTCCACAAAGGAAGCCTCTCTTAAAGCCCATGCACAAAAAAATCCCACCTAGAATTTGCCAGGCTCCATGCTGAAAAAGAAGAAGACTACTGGGACTCTGGAGTGATGGAACCAAGATAAATGTTTTTGGAACTGTATAACGTCGCAAAGCTGAGGAGTACAAAGAAATATGCATGGCACCTATAGTGAAACATGGTGGTGGCAGTGTCCTTCTGTGGGGCTGCATGAGTGCTTCTGATGTTGGAGAGCTGCATTTAATTGATGGTATCATGAATTCACAGATGTACTGCTCTATATTGAAAAAGAAGATGCTTTCATCACCCTGTGCCCTTGGTCGTCGTGCACTTTCCTAGCATGACAATGATCCAAAACACACACATCTAAGGCCACTGTTGCATTTCTGAAGAAGAACGGGGTGAAAGTGATTTAGTGGCCAAGTATGACTCCTGATCTGAACCCAATTGAATACCTATGGGGAATTCTGAAGAGACACGTTGAGTATCACTCTCTATCCGGCTTTAAAAGAGGTTGTTCTTGAAGAACGGAAAAAGATAGATGTTGCAATAAGTCACCGACGTGTTCATTCCATGCCTAGAAGACTTGATGCTGTCCTTTAAAATCATGGGGGTCATACAAAATACTAGATGTAGTAGTTTTTGTTGTGGGGTATATTCATTTTTTCATCAACTAATCTGAGTAAAACTGAAGATTTTGTAATCAAATTATTAACCTTACTTTCATGTAATGAGCTAAACAAATGTTCTATAAAAATCTAAACATTTTGGAAACTGCTCTTGTGCTCATTGAGATATTGATTAAAATCTTACTTTTCAAAAGGGGTGTACTTATTTATCCTGAGCACTGTATATACTGTATATACCTGTATATATATATATATATATATATATATATATATATATATATATACATACTAGGGACAATTTAGACAGGATCCAATCAACCTATGAGCATGTCTTTGGAGTGTGGGAGGAAACTGGAGTACCCGGAGGAAACCCACGCAGGCACAAGGAGAACATGCAATTTCCAGGCAGGAGGTACAATATAAATGTTTATTTGGTTTAATAAAAAAGGATACCAAGAAGAGCCTAAACAAGGCATATCTCCAGCATAAGAGCAACAAGCTGAGTAACAGGAAAAAAACAGAATCTGTGGTACTTTTGAGAATGTAGGACAGAATATAGCCATCAGTTAGCAATCCAGTCAGTCCAAGATTTCCACAAATTCACAAAAGCCGGAGAATTACTCATAGCTAGCATTCTTGATTTAACTCACCCCCACTCTCTGCTTATTGAAAGTGCTACAAATGTGTACAAGCTAATTTAAAGATAACCAATACACTTCTGCGGCTATAATGAACCCCAAATATAATACCAAATGCTCTTTGTGGCATTTTTTCCTGAATATATTTTATGAATTATGAATTCATCAGCTCCCATCCCCATCATGTACAACATTTAAAGCATGTCAATATGCCTGATTTGCAGGGGCTCAGAGGCCCAGAGATGTTATCTCCTGCATATTTTCCAACATAGTAGATGGCAAACCTTGAGGAAATCAAGAATAAAAAATGCCACTAAACATCTGGAGGCATGGCAAATAATGTAGGTGTCATTTCATGCTTTATGGTTTGTATGGTAGGAATAGAATAAGGCCCCATTATTGGTGCCATTGGCCTAATGGTAAGCCCAAAGCCTTGGTGTAAGTGGCCACAATAAACCCCCTTCATTGAAGGTCAACGGTAATAATGTTAACCCCCCCCAGCATTGGTGGTTATTGGCATGTTTTAGTAATAACCCCTCCAGCATTGGAGATCATTGATAGGCTGTAATACTAACCACACAGAAACAATGGTCAGTGGCAGACTGTAAAATTACCCTCCCCACCAGAACTGGTGGTTAGTAGCAGGCTGTAAAATTAAACCCCAACCAGAATTGGTGGTAAGTTGCAGACTGTAAAAATAACGCCCCCCACAGTGGTGGTCAGTGTCAGGCTGTAAAAATAACCACCCACAATTGTTTTTTATTAGGCAGCTGTGATAATAAACCCAACCAGATTTGGAGGTCAGTGGAAGGCTGAAACAATACATGTGATGATGCCTTTCTACCCATTGCCTGGAACTATACTTCTGCTGTTTGGCAGAGATCACTTATCTTGACAGTACCTGCTTCTGTTAGTGCCATGGAGCATTCCAGTACTTAACACACCACTGTCACTCTGTATGTGAATGGTGGCATACCGTTGACATACAGAGCGACACCCCAGGAATGCCACTGCTCTAAATTCAGGTAACACTTTTATCCTCCCATGTTTTATGCTCTTATTAATTAGGGTGGGACATCACTATACAGACATACCCTATAATACCTGTGCATTTCATATATATTAGCAAGTTAGCAAAATTAGCAAATCTTTTACTTTTTAATTTGAAATAGATTATACATGCACCCTGCTTATTGGCAGGATGAGTGCTAGGGTTTTTTATATTTGTTGGGAAGAAAAGCAGTGTTATCCCTACCAATAAATTACAACTGTTAAGCTTTACATTGTGAAAAGTGACTTTTAAAATGTTTGCTCTACATCAATTTACCTGTATTTGTCTCCACATAAGGATGAACAAATCTGCAGAAATGGTGTATCTCAAGCAGGAACCTAGTCTTAATATTTAAGAAAAAGCCTCAGACAGTAATTGCAGGTCACTCAAAGCAATGTTATGTGTAAATATTTTCCATTTTCCTGGGAATATGCTGCCCAAAGCTCAGTTGACTAAAATTCTCTCTGTGGTTGACCTTGTCAGCAGTCAGAATAGCTCACAGTGGGCGATTTTGTCCATTCATATTATTTATCATGAATGGAGGAACCCATTAGCTTTTTTCTGTTCAGCCCAGAAGCTGTGTATCTGTATATGTGTATGGCCAGCTTGCAGACATAATAAATTGCCGAGGCATCAGAAATAGATGCTGGTGAGCAGCACTTGTTCCAGCCCTTCTATATCATTTCAACAGATGGATAACTACTGGGTAGCCATGCTTTTACAACCTCACTGCTAGAGCAAAAAGTTTTGAATTTATTACCCCTCAGAAATGAGGGGTAATCTAAAACATTATAGCTATACTCTGCTCTACTCTGTTACACTTATGATAGGCTTTCTTTAATATACACAATATGTCTGTCTTTTGGGAATTGACCATTCTGTTCTTTGAGTATGACAGCCATCTTCATCACTCACTGCATTCTCCATCAATATCATCAGGTGTCAGCAACATTCCAAACTGAAGTGTTAGCAACATGGCCACCTCTTCTTAAAAATACACATAGAGATGAACAGCCTTATCCTTATCCACTTCCTTCTTTACAGAGACACCTTGAATTTACTGACACCAACAAGATAGTAATTCAGACTTTGAAACTAGTGTTCTTCCTCCCCTTCTTGAAGGTAAGGACAGCCACTATGAACAAAAAGTCATGGCTGCAAAATTACAGAAAATGTTAAACCAAATGTAATAAAAGATTATAAGTAATTGCACACAACAGTTTCAAAACAGCTTTCATTGTTGTCTGCACTAAATGAAAGATGATTTATTTCCTTATAGTTCTTTAGGTAATTGGGCCATAGTGAGATCAAGTAAATTTTACAAAGGAAAAGTTTGTTTTATATTATTTTTTATCAATGGAGGTGAAAATATATTTAACTATTCCATTGATTCTTTAAGACCTTAAATGAAATGCTTGTTATTTTGCTATTTAAATCATAAAAAGTTAAAACATAAAAACATATAGAAAAGTTGTGAAAGCAAACTAATATTTCTTCTTGTAATGCTGATTATAGGTACATTGTAAAAAGGAAAGTACACATTTTACTTTATATTTATAAAGTAATATCTATCCTCTTTAAATGGGATGTTACTGAAATTTCTTATATCATCATATATATGTAGTGCAGTGAATCACATTATACTTATGCAGGGATATTGGAGCAAATGACTCATTTTCCGAAGCAAGGCTATGAAGACCAAAGAGATAGTAATATAGGTAATTTCACTATCCTTTTGCACATGAAAAAATAATGCATTCACCCCTTTTGGTTACCATGGACATAAATAGCTGGGAAGAAAACACTAATGGCTGTAATTGCAATGGAAAATGTCTGAAAAGGCTATAATTTAAAAGTGGTAGAAAATTACTTTATTGTTATTAATATCTCACACTGGAAAAGCTCTAAAATATTTACCTCCTAAATTTTCTTTCAGAATATATACTTTTCAGACATGTATTTGTGTTAGATGTGGGCAGTAGATATGTTCATCAGTATATTTAAATCAATTTCTGAACATTTTGCATTACGTATCCTCAAGCACAGTTTATATGTATGAGCTATAAAAGGAGACATTAATAAAGACCTTCAAAGAGCAAATAATATGTTTACATAGAGTGAATTTAACTATCAACTATTGTTAAAATACTTGCTATTTTTAATTATTTTTAAACCCTATGTTTATGCAATTTAAAATCCATGACTGGTGTTTTATTTTATTCTCAGTAAATGTAAACTGGTGTCACTAAAGATGAGCAATTTGCTCAAACATCATACAAGTGTGATCATGCTAATTTCCTTAACATTGGGCACATCAACTGGTATTTTGTGGACCACATACACCTCTCATTTCATTTTTTGCAGCCTTCAGTGGATTAAGAATTTAACTAATCAAGGCCCCATCTGTTCACCCATTTGATAAAGACTACATTTCCTTATGTAATATCTCAGCTCAGTATTTAGGCAATATTATAAGGCCCCTTTCACTCAGTTAAAAAAGTTGCAGTTACTCTGAGGGTATTTAGAGAAGTGCTATAATCTATTTCAGGAATTCAGTAGTTATGGATCTTAAAGATCAATTTCAACCAATTGACAGACCACTTGTTTAGAGTTTGATATGCCTCAGATATTTAAAAATGTTTTTGAAAGTTTATGCCTTTTTTTATCTCCTCATCAACTTTCAATGGCATGATTCTCATGCTTACCCTGTTCCTATCCACTCTTTGCTTCATCCAGTGAAACATGCTGTGACATTACAAGCACTCAGGGCTTGAGTTATACTGTTTGCCACCTAAACCCAGATTGCATGCCATTGCTAAACATTTCAGAGGCTTGCAGTGGTGAGAAAAAAAGTCATAATTTCTACACTCCACAGCAGTGAACCTAGAAGTAATGATGGGACAAATAGTACAGGCTGTTGCCTACTTTGCTAGTTATTTGTTGTTAGGTGTACAGAGCTGAAGAGAATGATTTCTAAGTACAAAGTCAAATAATGCTCCACTAACAAAAATTAAAACAACTGTGGTTGCCTGCAATCTTTAATACTCTTGATTCTCTAAAAATTTTATAAATTTGCCTAGATTTTTTCTAATATGTTTATTTATTTTGATCTTCAGCTCCATCTAGTGACAATAATGCAATATTTTCCTGAAATACCTTAAATCTGGGGAATACCACAATATGTCCACTAAATGTAGCTGATGATCACATGAAATAAACCTATTTGCTAAAATATGGTTTATTTGCTAAAAAATTGTTACTGCGTGTAACTAGACTCTTATGTATTCTAGCTAAGGGTTACTAACAGTCAGTGGCATACCTACTATATCTGACACTTTAACATCCCCCATTCATCATGCTGTTTATTAGTTATAATTATGAATTAATGTCATAAGTGCTGGAGGTAAGAGTGAAATTTGCTGCTCTTTCAAACTAGCATTTCAATGTGCCTAACATACAGGATCTGAGAGATGCTACTTCTTCCAAAATTTGCAACATTTGAAAATGGTTAGGGGGAATGACTTGAAATAATTCAGAAGAAAAATATGGCACATGCAGTGCTATACCAGCTGAACAATTAGTGGCTTGGCCAATAAAGTGGGTATCACAGTGTTTTGTTTGCAATGTGGTGTCTTATCCAATTTGCAATGTTTTAGACAAACACTTGTTGGAGTGACTGAAATAGTAAATCCAAACACTGATGTCATTGGGAGTTAAAATAACCCTCTCCTCATTAGTGGTCAGTGGCAGTAATCGTTAAGCCCCTCTTTTTGCTATTGGTCAGGGGCAGGCAGTAACAGTAAATCTCTCTCATTTCACTGGCGGTCAGTGGCAGGCAATAAAAGCAAAGTCCTCTTTTTTTGGAGGTCAGTGGTAGGCAATAATAGTAAAGGCCTCTTTCATGGGTTGCCAGTGGTAAGCAGTAGTAGTAAATTCCTCCCCCTGTATATTGATGAACAGTGGCAGGGAATAAAACTAAAGCCTTCCTTTCACTGGTTGTCAGTGATAGGCAATATTAGTAAAGCCCCTTTTTAATAGTGGCCAGTGGCTGGCAGAAATAGTAAAGACCCTCCCTCTTTCATTAATGGCCAGTGGCAGGCAATAATACTAAAAACTCCAGCATTGGTGTTCAGCATTTTACCTACTTGAGTATTCACTCCAATGTTGAAGCCTTTCCCATCGTCAGGCTGGGACTATACATCTAATGCTGAGATAACTCTGCCTGATAGTTCCAGATACTTTCAGCAGCACCCAGACACCTGTTTCCACTCTGCAGTGTTGCCAGAACAACCTCCAAGGGGTGGCACCTGGTGTTGACCAACCCCAACTGCCACCCCTTAGGTATGAGGGATGTATTATGTTCACGCTTGTTCCTTTAATTGCATGCAAACCTAGCAGCTGAATTGTTAAATATTCCCTGCTATTTAAATAGTTTATGTTTAATATACAGTGTTATGTAAGCTACAGCCCACTGTGCAAACCATAAAGTGATCAGTGTTTATCTATATGTAACTGTCCTATTAAATTCTTATAGTGCTGAACAGAAAATGCCATGTACATATAATAAACACTTGTTTAACATTTTTCTCTCATTTTTCATTTTCATTGACCAAGGTTGTGAATTCTATAACCATTGACACACATACACACACACTTTTAGGGAAGGTTAGTTTTAGGCTCTGTGAAGGACCAAGATTCAGACTTAGTAAACAAATCTGTAAATTTAAGGGAAGGAGAAGGTGCAGGTCTAATTGCCTTTAGTGTTATACATCAGTCTCAACCACAGAACCTATCTGCAAAAGTGTTCTCCAAAAGTGATCATGCTCAATGCATATTACTTTTATTGTTTTAATTTATAGGAAACAAATATCAACCAGTCT
This sequence comes from Staurois parvus, assembly GCF_062004578.1. Classification (NCBI taxonomy): domain Eukaryota; kingdom Metazoa; phylum Chordata; class Amphibia; order Anura; family Ranidae; genus Staurois; species Staurois parvus. The sequence goes on along the minus strand of NW_028317994.1, from coordinate 4,938,360 downwards.
TTTCAGATGATACCAAGCTATGCAGTGGAATAATGTTCTTACAAGCCGATCTCAATGCACAGTTTGATTGGGCAACTATGTGACAAATGAGGTTTATTGTTGATAAATGTAAAGTTATGCACTAGGGGGTTAGGAATATGTATGCATCATACATACTAGGGGGAGTACAACTGGAGGAATCAATGGTGGAGAATGATCTGGGTGTTCTGGTAGATCACAAGCTTAATAATGGCATGCAATGCCAAGCTGTGGTTTCCAAAGCAAGAAAAATCCTTTCTTGTATTAAGAGAGGTATGGACTGCAGAGGGAGATATATCATTTTACCCCTGTACAAATCATTAGTAAGACCTCATCTGGAATATGCAGTTACGTTTTGGGCACCAATTCACAAAAAGGATATTGGGGAACTGGAGAAAGTGCAGAGAAGGGCAACCAAACTGATAAGAGGCATGGAGGAGCTCAGCTATAAGGAAATATTAGAGTATCTGAATTTATTCTCTCTTGAGAAGAGGAGATTAAGGTGGGGGTATGATCAACATGTATAAATACATAAGTGGTCCATATAGTGAACTTGGTGTAGAGTCATTCACTTTAAGGTCATCACAGAAGACAGGGGGGCACTCTTTACGTCTGGTGGAAAAGAGATTCAGTCTCCAAATATGGAAAGGCTTCTTCACAGTAAGCAGTGCAAATGTGGCATAGGCTCCCTCAAGAGCTGGTTCTGTTCAGCTCAGTAGATTGTTTTAAAAAACAGGCCTGGATTCTTTACTAAATGCACATATTATAAATGGATACTAATATTTATGGGTTAAGTTGATCCAGGGAATATTCGGTTGCCTCTCGGGGATCAGGAATGTGTGCATATAATTGTTTTTCTCCCCCCCCCCCCTTTTAATGGTTGAACTAGATGGACATATGTCTTATTTTCAAAAAGACTAACTATGTAACTATGTAACCATTTAGCAACATTTTGTTTGTGCAGCAAAAAGCTGAATTGGTTTCATTCAGAAACTCAATCTCTTCAGCAGACCAGCAGTTTGGCCACATAGTGGGGGTTATAAAGCTGGAGAGTGCAAAATCTGGTGAAGCTCTTTATAGAAACCATTCAGTTTCCAGGTTTTATTGCCAAAGCTTAACTGAACAAGCTGAAGTTAGAAGCTGATTGGTTACTATGCACAGCTGCACCACATTCTGAATACTCCAGTTTTAGTAAATCAACCCTTATGTATGGCCATTTAAAATATTAGTTTAAGTAATTTTTTATTGAAATTTAAACGAGTACAATAACAGAAGTGAGGATCACAAGTTCACAGTTATACAGTATGATATATGCAAAGTCTAGTGACTCTAATGCAATGTAGGAGGTATGATCTTCTAGTATTCCCAGTAGAGTGCTTTTAGTTAATTGTACTGGACTTCCATTTATAATATGAACCTGGAAGGACGGACAGGGCAAGGGAGTAGGAAAGGGGTAGTAGGGTGATAGGAAGGGGGGTAAGGATATTAAAATACAAACTAGGGTAACCAAGATGCCAGTCCAAATATCATGACATAATCTATTGTCAGTTGGACTATCAGAGTTGAACTGGGATTATTAAACCATAAGGACCAAGTATAGACAAATTTAGTATAGGAGAGGTTTCTAAGAGCAAACCTCTGTTCTGTTTTGCATTGATAATTTAGATCAGTTACTGCAGCTAAAACTGACGGTGATGAGAAAGATTTCCACAACTTGGTAATGTTGACTTTTGCTGCGTATAGTAGGTAGATTATAATACTTCAAGATTTGGGAAGAAAGTTTTCAAGATCAACATGAAGTAATGCTATATTGGGGTTAGGGCTAATTGTTCTTCCAACTAACTCAGAAATTAAGGCAAAATATTGTTCCAGAAAGATCAAATTGATTTTCAGGACCACATAAGGTGTAGTAGGGATCGATATTCACCACAATGACATCAACATTGTGATGAGTGAGTAGGATAGATTTTTGAAAGTCTTACAGGCTTTAAATACCACTAATGGAGGAGTTTTAAATTTGATTCCCATGGGAGGATCCCATGTGTGTATCTGGATGTGTGTGAGAAGGCCTTCTGCCAAGCTTGGTCTGAGACATTTTGAACTAGTACCATTTCCCATTTATTCAAACAGGATATTCTAAGGGTGCATTTCAGATTGGTGAGATAGGAATAGAAAAAGGAAATCCCCTTACCTAGATATTTGGGGTTGTTTAAATATTGAAAAATAGGTAACAGGACTGTGGTATTACAGGGGACCTTGTTAGAACGTATAAAATGGCTAACCCTCATATAAGTAAAGAGGTCCGAGGGAAGTAGGGAAAATGTGTTTTGTAAGTATTGGAAAGAAGCTAGTTTATCCAAGTAGAGATCTAGCAGTGTGTGTATACCACAAGGTTTATATGAAGTTAGGTCTAGATAGGGTATCATACAACATAAAGTGTCAATGGAAAATGGTATTGATCTTAACTCTGAGAATTTGTAGGACAGCATTACAGGCCAGGTCTCAAATGATGTTTTGATGCAGGGATGGCTTAAATCAAGGAACACCTGATCTAGAAGAGCATAGGAGAAGAACATTTTGTGGTAAAAGCCAGCAAAACATTAGGAATTTCATTATGGACCAAGTTTTTTCTCTAGTGGGATGCCACCATTAATATATTTGGTCCAAATGCGTGGCTTGGTAGTAGGAGTTTAGGTGAGGAAGGCCCGCTCACCTCTACTGGACAGGTGTGACAATAAAAGAGTGACACATCTAGGTCATTTAGAGTCCCAGACATACTGTATAAGCTAGTTGTCTTTGTACATTATAAAAGAAATTAGAAGGTAACAAAATAGAGAGGGTCCCAAAGATATACAGCAGTTTGGGTAACATGAGCATTTTCAGGGCCACAATACAGCCTAGTTTTGAAAGGTCAAAGAATCTGAATAAAATCAAAGGTAGGGATTGTATAAATGGCTTATGGTTAAATTAACTTTCCCTGTCATTTAATTGTAATTTTGGTGGGGAATCCCTACTTGTATCCTATGCTATTATTTGAAGGGTCTTAGTAATGGAGACCAGCTTCTTTCCATTAGGCAGTGTTGCTTTGGAGAGATTAGCATACATATTGACACCTGTGTGTGGGGCTGGGAGTGCAGTTGCGTTCCTTACCGTGGCCATAAATTTTTCTCCTGCAACTCTGTTGGTCTGTATGAGAATCCTCTAGTTTGTTATGAGCTATGAACCTTTTGCCCATTTTGGTTTCAACATGTTGCAGGCATGATCAGTGACAAGGAAAGCTTCTATGCAAGGCAGGCATAGAGGGAGACAGAGAGATGTATTTTTTGTCATAGTGTAGGATAGCTCTTCTATCCTGGGCTTAGATTTCACTGGGCTGTATGAAGATGGGGATAGAGGAGGAGAGGATTCACCAGGGTCATCATCATCATAAAGGAAATGGAGACTCTGCGGTTCAATATGTAGGAGCCTTGATCTTCATTGTACCCTGAAGGACTGCTCTGAACACATCTTGGCCGCCTGCTGATTCTCTGTTCAGGTAGAAGTCAGTCAGCTTTTGTGGCTGACTGGGCACTTTCCAACATCAGGGCATGTTGCCCAGGTGGAGAGGAGAGTGTGCGAGGCTAATTGGACTGATATTGCCCTGATTTTCAGTATGTGGCTGCTGATGTAGCTAGAGAAACAGAGGAGCTCTAGGAGGAAGCTGCCATCTTTAAAACCGGCCAGAAATGCCCCCATTTCAAATATTAAACCCTTCCATGCTATGTCTATAATAACTTTCCAAAGAATATAATTTTAAATTTATATCAATCTCCAAAGTGCAAATCAATCCCTCCGACGCTGTACTATGATAACCCCACACAATGAGGGTTATTTGCTAAAACTGGAGAGTGCAAAATCTGGCGCAGCTCTGCATAGAAACCAATAAGCTTCCAGGTTTTATTGCCAAAGCTTAATTTAACAAGCTGAGGTTAGAAGCTGATTGGCTACCATGCGCAGCTGAACCAGATTCTGAGTGCTCCAGTTTTAGTAAGTCTATCCCTATGTGTCAGTATGTGAAGAACCGTGCGAAGGCAGAGCCTACTTGCTGTAAACTGAGCTGGAAGGAGTTCAGTGTGAGCCTTGCTAATAATGAGAGCCGGGATGAACCAGGAGGTATATAAACCAGAGGTGTATGGTTATTCCTGTCTATTGCCAGCTTGAGTCTATGAAGTGTTTCTGGAATTGCAGTAAGAGATAAGCCTGCATTTTTATTTTAGAATGCGAGTATAATATGTTTATATCAAATAAAAATTGTAGTACCTGCATTACACTATGTGAGACCCTCTCTACAGTCCAATACATTCATCCATGTGGGGTACTTTCTTTACTTGTAAGGGAAACAAACTGCGGAGGGTTGCTGTGGCTTAAAAAAAAGTATATACAGTAAGCTGATATTTATAGTGAATTAGATTACAGATGACTTGTGAGTGGATTGAAACCATTATTAATTGAGATTCCACCATTTGTTTTCTGAGATCAAAGATTTTATTTGAACTTTTATTTGAACCTTATTTTTTTTACAATGTTTTAAATATTTGACCACACAAGTACAGTAGTGTGGAGGGGACGTTGCTATGCTTTCATTCATGAACACTTGATGCTGAAAACAAGATGGAACATTGTTTATTTGTTAGCACTTTATTTTGTATTTGACACATTGCAACATTGTTTTTATTTTATCCTGGGGTTATAAGGGTTGAGCACTGTACCAGTGGGAGATTTGTGGTTTTCTATATCTTCACATATTGACATAATGGGAGCATTTACTACAACTGGAGTGTTAAAAATCTGTGGCAGCTCTGCATAGATACTGATTTGGTTGGTGTCTATTAAGGTCATATACAATAAAGCAAGGAAACGTTCAGTTTCCTTGCTTTATTGTACCTTCTGTTTCAGCATTTCTTTTCTACATTAAGACCTTCCATAACTCTAGACAGTCCAACAATTTTTTTAATCTACATGTGCCCAGGGACCCATACAGTTACATCTTATCTCTGCTCTTTATAAAATATTAGTGGAGCTATCCCCCCTCACAGCAGCTGCTTATGTATATATGCAGAAATTAAGTCTAGCCCTTAATCGTTCCATCTCTTTGGTATGTTGGCAAAAGATCTGGGATATGGCTCAAGATGCGTTAGTCATAAGGAGAATATATAAGGTTTTAATGTACTGGTACAGAACCCAAGATGTTCTACACTCAATCAATAAGAATGTATCAGAGGTTTGTTGGAGGTGTGTAGAAGACAGGGAAATTTTTAACAAAATCTGGGACATCTGGGATAACGCCTCTTATGGGTCATCTAACTCTTCCACTACACCCCTCTGAGGTTACTTACTAATTGCTATTCTGGTGAAGATCCAGTGTTACACACCTTAATACATGTTTTATTAATGTTTGAACTATCTTCAATGCCCTGTGATGGGCAAAGTTTATGTCAGAGTCATATCATGATGATTGTTCTTCCTTTACCCTTCTCCTATATTTTTTCATTTTTGTTTGTTTTATTTATGGTTTAGATATATTTCTATAGCTTCTATGGTACTTACTGTATGTACATTCACATTTACTCAAGTGATTCTTACTTACATACACTCAGGTTTAAAAGGCATACCTCAGTTGTACGACACAGCACCTACTTATCTCTACTAGGGAATGTTTCCCCCATTGGGCTCTATTGTAAGCTCCAAGGAGCAGGGCCCTCGAACCCCTCGTGTATCGCACTGTATTGTCATTGTACTGTCTCATGTATTGTCTCCAATTGTAATGTACAGCGAACCATTGGCGTTTTATTAATACTGTATAATAATAATAATAATTTTTTTTATTTCTGTATTTATTATCATTGTCCCTGTGATAGGGAATATACTAGACTCTTCATGGAAATGTTGTTGTTTCTTACTATCCTCTGCCATGTAATTTATACGATTATCCTGAATTATATGTTTATGTCTTGTAATTTGTTCTATTGTAAATCTCAATAAAAGCTACAATTATAAAAAAAAGCAAGGAACCTTAAAAAAACTCTGTAATGTATTAATGTTTGCTTTACTAAACTTAAAGGGTGTACATACAACTGCAAGAAAACAATTTAGAACATATAAGGTATTACAAAATATGCCTACATTGTACATATGCACAAGCTATCCTTTCTAGCAAATTAGCATTGATCAGGGGCGGACTGACTATTCGGAAACTCAGTGTCAAGGTCCTACCTTTCTTCAGAGCTTGTGCATCTCCATGAGCTGGCATCCATCTTGGTTTTCTGCAAAGCATGGTGGGAACCTTTATGCCTTCAGGCTTCTGCGGCTCTTCCTCAGAAGGGTGTGGTTGAGCACATTTAAACCTGCTGTCTGCAAGTGTGCTCTGCACTTGTGTCCTGTATGTTGCACTGTTGTAAGCTCTTGTGTTGTTCCCATTGCTCTCCTGGTAACCGACTCGGCTTGGACAAGACTACTCTCTGCGTTAACCCTTTACCTGACCTTCCGTTGCTGAACCCGGCCCGTGACCTGAGTATTCTTTGCCTACCGTCTAGTACTGTCTGCTCCGTTGTTATTGACCCGGCTTGTCTGACTACTCTACTCGTGTTCCCATCTAGCTCCCACCAGCTGTACGCCATTGGCGGCAGTTGTTATCGCAGCTGGGGTCACTCGGGGGCCGCGACCTGGTCTCAGGCTGCGTCAAGTCAATCCCCACCATCAGGGGCCCTGGTGAAGGGTAGCCTGGGGCTTAGACTCCGCGCCCTGAGGGGCTCTGGTCTGTGGGTAGTGGCTGTCGTCAGTCGCAGCGTGACCGTACCATAGGCCTGCCTGCCCATTCCAGCGTTCCTGCCCTGACATTACACAAGTGCCATGAATCCTGACGGTGCAGGTACGCCTTTGATCCCTATGTTACTCGCCAGACTTGACCAACAGGATCGCTTGTTGGATCAGTTTGCTCAGGCGTTGCAGGCTCTGCTTGCACACACAGCACACCTTACCCCTGGGGCTATTAGGTCAGATGTTACTCCGGTGGACTCTCCCACTGTTGCTCCGGTTGTTGCACCTACCTCCGCATCTGTTGTGGAACCCGCGGTACCCAGAGGTATGACTGGTTCTGCCCCTCTTCCTCAGCACTTTGGGGGGGAACCGAGTCAGTGTCGTGGTTTCCTTAACCAAGTGGGGATTTACTTTGAATTAATACCTCACGCTTTCCCTACTGAGAGGGCAAAGGTGGGCTTCCTAATCTCGCTACTCTCTGATAGGGCCTTGGCCTGGGCTAATCCCTTATGGGAGAGGAATGACCCGGTGATTCACGTGTTTACCCGTTTCGTTGCCTCCTTCCGTACGGTATTCGACGTACCCGCTCGCTCCGCTTCTGCTGCCAAATTGCTCATGTCCATGCATCAGGGTTCACGAACCGTTGCCGAGTACGCCATCGAATTTCGTACTTTGGCGGCAGAGGTGGGTTGGAACAATGAGGCTCTAGTGGCTGCTTTCTCTCATGGTCTCTCTGATGCATTGAAGGACGAGATCGCAGCCAAAGAACTGCCTGTGGAGTTAGAGGCACTCATCTCCTTCCTAATCTTGATTGACACCAGGCTCAGAGAGAGGCCTTCATTTAAGGAGCGGCTGCGGAGGCCTCCTAACCGTTTGGCGCCTACGTTTTCTGTCCCACCCGTGCCTCCCTCTCCTCCCACGCCTCCTGGGGATGGTTTGTCTGGTAGTGAGCCCATGCAGCCGGGGTTTGCTCGCCTTTCCGAGGGGGAGCGGGCCTCTCGGCGTCGGGAGGGTCGCTGCTTGTACTGTGGACTCGGGGGGCATTTTCGGCAGTCCTGTCCGGTCCGTCCGGGAAACGCCCGCACCTGAGATCCTGTCGGGGGCAGATCTTGGGTGGAGTTTTCTCGTCCCCGGTTTCCCGTAAAGATAAACCGCTTATCACCGTTGTCCTCTCTTGGGCAGGAGGCTCGGTGACGGCCCAGGCGTTGGTAGACTCTGGGGCTGGCGGTTTGTTTATGGACAGTTCGTTTGCTGCCCAGTACTCCATTCCTCTGCAGGCTTGAGAGACTCCATTGGTTCTCGAGGCGATAGATGGCAGGCCCTTGCAGCCATTGCAGGTTACCCACGAGACCCTGCCGGTGGAGGTAGCTATTGGGGCTGTTCACAGGGAATTGGCCTGTTTCCAGGTAATTTCTTCCCCACACTACTCCGTGGTTTTGGGCTATCCCTGGCTTCAGAGGCACAATCCGACCTTTGATTGGCGATCGGCCGAGATTCTCTCATGGTCACCACGGTGTGGGGCTGGTTGCATCCATGGTCTGGTTAAGGTGCTGTGCACCTCCTCGGACTCTGTGCTGCCCACTGAATATGGGGAGTACCTGGACGTGTTTGACAAGGTGCGCGCCGGTGCCCTGCCTCCTCATCGTCCATACGATTGTGCCATAACCTTACAAACTGGTGCTACTCCTCCGCGTGGCAGGGTGTATCCTCTTTCGGTGGCAGAGAATCAGGCCATGGAGGAATACGTTGCGGATGCGCTTTCCCGGGGGCACATTCGCAAGTCTACATCTCCAGCAGGAGCTGGGTTTTTTTTCGTGAAAAAGAAGGGAGGTGAGCTGAGACCCTACATTGATTTTAGGGGTCTCAATCGGGTCACGATTAAAAATGCTTATCCCATTCCGTTAATCACCGAGTTGTTTGACCGCCTCAAGGGAGCAACGGTCTTTACTAAACTCGACCTTAGAGCTGCCTACAACCTTGTACGGATCAAGGAGGGCGATGAGTGGAAGACCGCGTTCAACACCAGAACCGGCCACTATGAATACCTGGTTATGCCCTTCGGGTTGTGTAACGCACCCGCGGTCTTTCAGGAGTTTATTAACGATGTCTTACGTGACTTGTTGCAGCAGTGCGTGGTGGTTTACTTGGACGACATCCTGGTTTACTCTGCATCTATGGAGACTCGTATCCAGGATGTTCAGCGGGTGCTGCAACGGTTACGTGAAAACGAGCTTTTCTGTAAGCTCGGGAAGTGTGAATTTCACCAATCCCAGGTTGCCTTTTTGGGCTACATCATTTCCCCGGTGGGTTTTTCTATGGACCCTGAGAAGGTTTCAGCGGTTCTGCAGTGGCCTCGTCCCAGTGGTCTTCGGTCCATTCAGCGCTTTTTGGGATTTGCCAACTATTATCGGAAGTTTATCAGGAACTTTTCCACACTGTCCAAGCCTCTCTCAGATCTGACCAAGAAGGGCAGTAACCCTCACGAGTGGTCACCCGAGGCCATCTCAGCTTTCAAGGCTCTGAAAGCCGCCTTCACTTCGGCCGCAATTCTGTCTCATCCCAATCCTGGGTTACCTTTTGTTCTCGAGGTTGATGCATCTGAGACAGGAGTAGGCGCCCTCTTGTCCCAGCGTCGGTCACCCAAGGGACCCCTACTTCCCTGTGGGTTCTACTCCAAGAAGCTTTCCTCTGCAGAGTGCAACTACCAGATTGGAGACAGGGAGTTGTTGGAAATTATTCTGGCTCTCAAGGAATGGAGGCACCTGCTTGAGGGTTCTGTGGTCCCAGTCCTAGTTCTCACTGACCACAAGAACCTCACATATCTCTCGGAGGCTAAGAGGTTGACACCCCGTCAGGCCAGGTGGGCTCTGTTTTGTCACGTTTTAATTATGTGGTCTCTTACTTGCCTGGTTCCAAGAATGTCAGGGCTGATGCCTTGTCACGGCAATACTCTGAGCTGTCCAGGGAGGACACTGAGCCGACCTCGGTCATTCCTCCAAACCAGATCCTGGCTGCCATTCGTACCAACCTGACTTCTCCCCTTGGGGAGCAGATTTTGGCGGCTCAAACTAACGCTCCCCCTGAGAGACCGGCTGGAAGATGTTTTGTACCTGAGGGATTGCGTACCCGCTTGCTACGTACCTACCATAATTCCAAGACTGCCGGTCATCCTGGTAGGAACCAATTGTCCTGGGTCGTTTATCGGTTATTCTGGTGGCCATCTCTCCGTTCTGACATTGCCTCATATGTAGCAGCTTGTTCGGTCTGTGCCCAGAATAAATCTCCTCGGCACCTTCCATTGGGCCTTCTGCAACCCATTCCCAATGGGGAGCGTCCCTGGTCACACCTGGGCATGGATTTTATTGTGGATCTTCCTGCGTCTCAAGGTCATACGGTCATTCTTATGGTGATCGATCGTTTTTCTAAGATGTGCCATTGCGTTCCGTTCAAGAAATTGCCGACTGCACAAGAACTGGCTACGGTTTTCACCAAGGAGATCTTTCGCTTGCACGGGTTGCCCAAGGTGATTGTCTCGGACCGTGGGAGCCTACCACCCTCAGTCCAATGGGGCTGCGGAGCGTTCCAACCAGGCCCTGGAACAATTCCTTCGTTGCTATATATCGGATCATCAGGACAACTGGGTCGATCTCCTGCCATGGGCAGAGTTTGCGAGGATCTCGGCTGTCAACTCCTCCTCTGGGATGTCCCCCTTCATGGCCAACTATGGGTTCCAACCCGCTGTATTGCCTGAGTTGTTCTCTCCACAGGACATTCCGGCTGTGGATAACCACCTGGCTGCTCTGCGCTCCTCATGGGGGCAGATTCAGAGGTCCTTGAAGGACTCAGCACAGCGCCAGAAGCTCCAGGCTGATCGTAGACGGTTGCCCGCTCCCTCATACCAGGTCGGAGATCGGGTGTGGTTGTCCACTCGCAACCTCAAGCTTCGGGTGCCCGCACCCAAGCTGGCCCCCCGTTTTGTTGGTCCTTTCCGCATTCTTCGCAGGGTGAACCCAGTTGCCTATGCCCTTGCTCTTCCTCCTGGGATGCACATCTCCAATGTCTTCCACGTATCCCTGTTGAAACCTCTGATCTGTAATCGCTTTACTGCCTCTCCGCCTCGGCCTCGTCCTATCAGGGTCGACGGCCATGAGGAGTATGAGGTGAGCCGCATCTTGGATTCTCGGTTGGTCCGCGGTCGGGTACAGTTTCTGGTCCATTGGCGTGGTTATGGTCCCGAGGAACGTTCCTGGGTTCCTTCCTTGGATGTTCATGCTCCTGCCCTCCTCCGCGCTTTTCACGCCCGATTTCCTCAGAAACCTTTTGTTGAGCCGCGGAGGGGGAGGGGCCCTTGAGGAGGAGGTACTGTCAAGGTCCTACCTTTCTTCAGAGCTTGTGCATCTCCATGAGCTGGCATCCATCTTGGTTTTCTGCAAAGCATGGTGGGAACCTTTATGCCTTCAGGCTTCTGCGGCTCCTCCTCAGAAGGGTGTGGTTGAGCACATTTAAACCTGCTGTCTGCAAGTGTGCTCTGCACTTGTGTCCTGTATGTTGCCCTGTATGTTGCCCTGTTGCAAGCTCTTGTGTTGTTCCCATTGCTCTCCTGGTAACCGACTCGGCTTGGACAAGACTACTCTCTGCGTTAACCCTTTACCTGACCTTCCGTTGCTGAACCCGGCCCGTGACCTGAGTATTCTTTGCCTACCGTCTAGTACTGTCTGCTCCGTTGTTATTGACCCGGCTTGTCTGACTACTCTACTCGTGTTCCCATCTAGCTCCCACCAGCTGTACGCCATTGGCGGCAGTCGTTATCGCAGCTGGGGTCACTCGGGGGCCGCGACCTGGTCTCAGGCTGCGTCAAGTCCATCCCCACCATCAGGGGCCCTGGTGAAGGGTAGCCTGGGGCTTAGACTCCGCGCCCTGAGGGGCTCTGGTCTGTGGGTAGTGGCTGTCGTCAGTCGCAGCGTGACCGTACCATAGGCCTGCCTGCCCATTCCAGCGTTCCTGCCCTGACACTCAGGCACTGCCCAAGGGCCCGGGGTCAGTAAGGGGCCCCATGAGATGCCCCTGGTACCTTTCATAGGCTTTTTTGGGTGTGGTTTGAGTGTGGCCCCATGATCCCCTAGTGCCCGGGGGCCCCATGAGTTGTCAGTCCACCCCTGGCATTGATAATGTATGCAAAGGGTTATACTAAAAGATACTTAACTTGGTTTGTAGGTTTAGTGTCATCCCCAGGTAATGTTCCTTTTTTCAGTCTTTATGATGGAGTGACCTTCCAGGCTGCAGGAGCTCTCTCAGTCTGTTTCTTGCTTCTCTTCTGCAAACAACTGTTCTTTCAACACATAGCTTCTTCAAGTCCTTTCACCTCCTCCTCTTTCATGTAGCATAATTTTCTGTCCTGAGCTCACAAAGAAGTCCAATAGGTTTGTTAGCACATAATTAGGGGGAGCCTTATCTTCTAATCTAAACAATACATGATCTTAAAATGTTTTTTCCATATTTATGCCATAAAATCACTAAAATAGTCATCGCAGCACAGATACCAATCAGTTATCAGATTTTATTGTCAAAGCTTATTGAACAATTTACAGTTAAAAGCTGAGTCTCTACCATGCACAGCTGCACCAGATTCTTTTTAGAAAATCTCCTCCTCTATGTCTGGCCATTGTAGTTAAAGGATCAGAGAATGTCCACTGAAAAAAAGCATCACGCAGATCACCAAAGTAAACAGTGTAGTACTCTTTACATTGGTAAGCTCTCCTGTTCCTATTCCTTAATTCATTCATTTGTTCATTCATTCATTTATTCATTCATTCTTGTGCCTACAGTGGCGATAAACAGGGGTGGTTTAAAGGGTCACTGACCATCAAAGTCATGAGTTTTTTTTTGGGAGGGGGGGGTAATCACTTGATGACTGGCACATCAAACCCATTTCCTGTCCAGGCCATTTTCAATTTTCATTGTTGTGATAGTCTGACTGACAGCTACTTACTGTAGTCATGGAACACTGTACCTTAATTAATTTTTTATACTTTTTTTGAATCAGATAGAGACTTCTTTAGGTGGTGTGTAATCACTACTGGATTTTCTATTTATTACTTTCAACATAAATAACCTTTCTTCATAAATTTAAGCCAAAATGTTTTGTGCTACATTTTTGGTAAAAAAAGTGTATATTACTTAAACCGTGAAAGTTGTCCACACATACATATATTTGAAATTTATGAAGTGATGGTCTGCCTGCCTATCTCATTTCTTGAGGGTTAAATGCCAGGACAGTACACACATCCCCCAAATTACCCTTTTTTGAAAACTAGAAACAACAAGATATTCTGTAAGGGGAATTGTGAGGTTTTTTATGTTGCATTTTGTCACTTTTATTGGAAAATGAAGAAAGTAAATGAAAGTTTTCAGGAAGTTGTCATTTTAACAAGTTATGTCTTACACACAGCATAGGCATATTTAAAATTAAACCTGAAAACACATTCTGCTATTTCTCTGCTATTTCTCACAAGGAAGAACCAAGTCAAGTAGCTGTAGTATTCTTATTGCATACATGCTAATCTTTACTGGGAATGATAGAGAGTTTGGGAATGTGTATTGCATGCATATGTTGTGATACTTTGTATGCAGTGAATTGTTTTTCCTACACTTGTATGTGCAGCTTTTCTGTTTAGTAAAAGCACATTAATACACTACAGAAATGTAATTGCTTCCTTGGGTTTACTTCAAAAACCTTAAAAGACACAAAGCAAGACAATTATACATTCAATTTCTTAACTACCTTTCACATTTTTTGGTAGAAACACATTTTGGAAAGCAAACATTCCAAGCTTTCTAAAAGGCATTGCGAGGTTTCTGAAGATTTACATTTTTTTCTACTAGCTTTTGGAAAATGTGGAAAGAAAATAAAAATGTGTTATTTTTATACAAAATTGTCAATGTAATCACTTGCCATCTAGGACATGTTTTCATTACTTATAACCCCCAATAAATATTTTCTGAAAGCAAATGCCCTAGAAAATAAAATGGCAGCCGTTGCAAATTGTTATGCCACATGATATTTGTACAGTCATTTATCAAATGCACATTTTCAGATAAAAATACACCAAAATTAATTGTAGTGCACACAAACACAATATTCAGCAAAGCTCAGTTTTTGGTAAAAAATACAAGATGATGTTGTACCGAGTAAATAGATACCAAACATGCCAAGGTTTACAACTGCACATCAGTGAAATGGCATCAAATTACATTACCTATGATTACGCATAGGTAATGCTTTAAAAGCCTTTACAGGTTACCACTTTAGAGTTAAACATGACCTCTAGCTCTAAAATTATTGCTCGTACTATGGCATTCATGGCTATACCTCACATGTATGGTGCAATAATCTTTTACATATGTGGGATCTATGTTTGTGTTAAAATGGGGGGATTTTAATTTTTTTAAATTGTGCAGCCGACCAAACCATTTACAGAGGTCCTGGGCTCCCCAGTGGAATGGGAGATACCGGAAATGGCAGCAGGCAGCTTGGGGAGAGGGGATCCCTTCCAAGCTCTGTAAAAATTATCTGGTGGCTGTAGGATTACTTTTATCTGAAAGGCAAGTGCTGTCTTTAAAAAAATAATACCAGGATCATGGGTGCATGGGTGCACATTACATGATAGCAGAGTACATTACATGAGAGCAGACACATACCATTCAAACAGGGCATATTACAGGAGAGCAGGGCATATTAAATGGGAACAGGGCCTATTACATAAGAGCAGGGCACATTACATTCAGGCAAGGCACACTGCATGAGAGCAGGGCACATTACATAAGAGCAGGAAAAAATAATATATGGAGGCAACGCATATAACAGGAGAGCAGGACTCTTTGCATGGGAGTGAAATATATTACTGGAGGGCAAGGCACATTACATGGGAGCAGGGAACACTACATGAAAACAGGGCACATTACATGGGGCAAGGCATATTGCATGAGAGCAGGAAACATTGCATGGGAGCAGAGCACATTACATAGGAGCAGGGTGTATTACATTAGGGTAGGGCACATTACATGAGAGCAGAGCATGTCATATGAGGGCAGGGCACATTGCTTAGGGTCCAGAGAACTTAACATGGGAACAGGACACATTACATGAGAGCAGAGCACATTACATGAAAAAAGAGCGGATTACAGGGAACAGGACACAGTACTTTAGAGCAGAGCACATTATATGGGAACAAGGCACATTGCATGAAATCATGAACACATTACATAAGGGTAGAGAAGGACATATTACATGGGAATAGGGCACATTACATAAGAGAAAAGCATGTTACATGGGAACAGGCACATTACATGGAAACAGGACACATATCATAGAAATAGGACACATTATGTAGGAGCAGGTTACGTTACATAGGAACAAGATACATTACATTAAAGCAGGGTACAGTACATGGGAGCAAGACACATAACATGGGAACAGGGCACATTATATGGGATCAGGGCACATTACATAGGAACAGGGCACATTACGTGAGATCAGGGCAAGTTAAATAGGAGCACAGCACATTACATGGGAATAGAACACATTACATGGGAGCAGAGTACATTATATGAGGGCAGGGCACATTACACAAAAGCAGGGAACATTACATATGAAAAGGGCACATTATGTGTGAGCAGAGAGCATTACATGAGAGCAGGTCACATAACATGGGAGCAGTGAGGGGGCATTGCCTGGATGTCGAGGCGGATGGCTGCACACTAGCTGAGCTCCACAAACCCAGCAGCCTTTCTCCAACTAAAAGATATCCCGGTGGTGATAAAATGGGCAAAGTTCCTAAAAGAGGTATGCATCACAGACCAGCAAACACCACTCCTCCACTGCCTCGTCATCCCAAAACATCTTCTCTATATTCAAAGAGTCTTTATGATCAAACATGCTTGCAGACAAGATGGTGCAGTCCCACCCAAAAACAGACTACAGTGAGGAATCATTCAAGACTAGGTAAGACTTGCACCTCCCTCTGATTTCCCTCTTACAAATGCAGACATGACCACTATTGCTGCAGACATTAAAAATACATTTTCTACAGCCATGACAGAAGGCTGATCTATTAGTCCTCACTGAGGAACTGGCTTCAGTAGAACATGCTGGAAAGCAAAGGGATAAAGCCATCTTGTGGCTTGAACACATGGGTGATACACAATAGAAATGAACAGACACATGGAAGACTTAGACAATTGTGGTAGATGTAATAACATTCGGGTGAGAGGCATCCCTGAAGCAATATCCTCAGAACAAATTAAACATGTTCTACAGAAAGTCTTCAATACTTCATTAGAGAGGCCTGAGGACTCCTCAATTGAGTTTGTTAGAGCACACTGAACCCTGAGACCCAAAGGCCCAGTGTTCTTACCCCCTAGAGACATTATCTGCTGCTTGCAAAGTTTCTCTTTGAAAGAGGAGAGCCCTGAGACTCAAAGGCCCAGAGTCCTCATCCCCTAGAAACATTATATGCTGCTTGCAAAGTTTCTCTTTGAAAGAGGACATACTGGGAAAAGCAAGAGCCCAGAGTCCTCACCCTCTATAAACATTATCTGTTGCTTGCAAAGTTCCTCTTTGAAAGAGGACATACTCACAATAACAACTCCCTAACTGAAAAAATGAATGGGGTTTTAAAGGTACCATACCACAAAATACAGGTCACATATATGTATAACAATTACAACTTTATTTATAAAATTCAGACCAGATTATGGTAATAAACGTTGAGCATGAGATACATTTCTTCCTAAAAAACCTGCAATGTTGATAACAAGCACAATTGGTATATGTCATTGCATAATCAGGCCTTTCGTAGCCTAAATATCATAATTGATAGGTTGATACGTGACTTTGTTTCCAACGCATTTCATGGGACATAGCCCACTTCTTCAGGGAGACAAAGTATAAAGTTCTGAAATTGTACAAAATAGGCCAAAGGATAAGAATACATATATTAAGATTATAATAAGAAATCTAACACGCTCTATTAACATTTACCCAAAGTGAGATGAATGATTTTGCAGGAGGCCCGTGGAAATAGCATGATCACTAAGTCCAAAGAGAGCAAAAAGGATCTCTCAATCAATGAATATCGATGTCCATCAATTAGATACAATTTGCCACTCCGTAGCAAGAAACTGCAAAATCATTAAAAAAAAATCAAAAATTGTTTAGAGTGTCCCAGGGATTACAAACTACACCCCTACTCTCCAAATTGGTTATGTATTAACCACTTTCCAACCACCCTATAGCAGAAATACTGCTACAGGGCAGCACAGGTGCGCAAAATCATGTACATATACATGATTTTGCATTTCCGGGTAGGGGGCACGTGAGAGCCGTGTGCACGCCCTACCCACACCGGTGATTACCCACCAGTGCCCGGTGATTACCAACGATCACAGGTGGAGAAGAGGGCTGCTTTGTTTACTAACAATTTGCTTCCCTTTCTGTTTGGGCAAACTGCTCTGGATGGCTGTGCTCAGCCATCCAGAGCAGCATGCTTACAGTGAAGCACCCCCCCCACCCCTTAGTAAAACACTTCCAGCACACAGTTAACCCTTTGATTGCCGCTCATGTTAACCCCTTCCTACCCAGTGCCATTAGTACAGTGTCAGTGCTTTTTTTAGCACTGATCATTGTATTGGTGTCACTGGGGATGTCAGTGACACCAAGTCTGTTCCCCCCAGTGTCAGTCCCACAGTCCCGCTGATCACCGCCATTATTAGTGAAAAAAAAAACACTTTAACTTTCATGGAAACCAATTCATTTACACGTATTGGGATTTTTGTTAGCAAAGACATGTCGCAAAATACATTTTGGCCTAAATTTATAATGAATTTAAATTTTTTTATTTTGTTTTTACTGGACATGTTTAACCGCTTCCGTTCCGCCCTATAGTAGAAATACTGCTATATATATATATGTATATATATATATATATATATACAGGGTATATATATATATACGTGATTTGCGCTCCCGCGGTTTTCACGCCCCTCCCAGATAGCGTCAGATTGCCCGTCAGTACACCAGTAATCACATTCAACTCCTTGATTACCAGGAACATGCTCACATACACAATAAACCTCCATTGCTAGTATAGCGTCTGAATGGATCAATATCTTTGGTCAGATCAGCACTTTACCAGCGTTCACATTAGTATAGTGTCCCCAAAAATGCAGAGTTAGAGGGGATCAGCCCCAGCACCTGCCAGCACCTGTTTTTAGCCTCTACACTTACCCCCCCTTCTCCCCCAGCAAGTGCAGTGTCAGTAGATCACTGTCACTTGATGCATTGCACACAAAACTGCAGTGTTCACAGAATCAGGCCTGATCTCTGTTAGCACTTGCCAGTAGTTTTTTTTGTAGCAGTTCAAGCAGTCCCTGACAGCCAGGTGCTCTTTTTCCCGTGAATTGCACTAGGTACCTATAAATGTAGTGGCCAAAATGTCAATGGAAAGGTACTCTAGTGAAGAGGCCTACAGGATTCTGAGCATGTCAAATGAGAGCAAAGGGGAAACCTCACTAACACAATCAGCCTTAGAATACAAACCTGTAGACAGCAGGGGCACTCTGACAGATAGCTCAGATGATGGAGAAGAGGTCCCTGCTAAGATCAGGCATACCCGACCCTGTTCCCAGGCTGTTACAATCGCATGATGACTCTCATATGCAACAGAGTGCCAGTACTAGTGCCGTTCTACCTTTTGGTGAACTGGCGAGCACCAGTGACCAGCACGGCAGTATCACTTGGTGATGTGGCAAGTCCCATAAGTGCAGTACAAACTGGTGTGGTGGCGAGCACAAGTAGTGTCCCGTAGCCACCAAGAATTTGCACACAGGCCCATAGAGCCCCTAGTATCCTGTATCCTTCCGGATGTGCTTGCAAATCCCGATTGGTAGCCCAGAAATCCTGCAGCACCCGTACTTCCCCCATTCACTGCCCAACCCAAAATTTAGGTGGAAACAACATCCAGCAATTACCATCTAATACACTTCTAGTGACTATGGATGTAGTATCCCTGTATAGTAATATCCCTCACAAGGATGGATTAGCTGCATGTCACAGATCCTTATCATCCTCACCAAACAACAAATACACTGCTGAGGATGTTACACAGCTCATTGAATTCATACTTACACACAACTACTTTGCTTTCAATAAGGACATCTATCTTCAATGTATGGGCACTGCAATGGGAAGTAAAATGGCACCCCAATATGCAAATTTATTTATGGCTGACATGGAGGAACAATTCCTGAACAGCATGGAACAAAAACCATACAGATACTTTCGCTATATTGATGATATTTTCATCATATGGACGGAAGGTGAAGAAAATCTAAAACAATTTTACTCATTGATGAACACTTTTCATCCATCAATCAAACTAAAAATGGAATACTCAAACACACAGGTCAACTTCCTAGACACCACAGTATACATCAGGGATGATACGCTTCACACCTCAATATACAGGAAACCCACTGACAGATGCAACTACCTCCACAGTTCTAGCTTCCACCCCCAACACACGAAACGTGCCATCATACACAGTCAGGCCATCAGATACCACCGAGTATGTTCTGACCCAAGAGACAGAGATAAACATCTTGGGACACTAGCAGACTCCTTCCATAAGAAAGGTTACAAGGACAAAACTATCAACACCAGCATAAACACAGCCTTGAGAACCCGAAGGGAAAATCTGCTTCAGTACAAAGAGAAAAAAACAAACAACCGTGTACCTCTAGTAACTACATACAACCCGGCACTAGAAGGGATAAGAAAAATAATCAAAGATTTACAACCCATCATAACAGAGGATGGAACTCTGAAAGAAATATTCCAGCAACCCCCAATACTGGCTTTCAGACAACCCCCCAACCTCAGAAATAAACTAATCAGTAGGAAACTTCCTTCTGATCAAGATGTCACAAATAATGGAAGCAAACCCTGCAATAAGAAACGCTGCAAGCTGTGCAACCAAATCAATCCATCAAAAAGTGTCAGACACTCAAAAGGGATCTTCAATATCTCCGGATCATACAGCTGCACCTCCAGTAATGTTGTATACCTTATCCAGTGCAGAAAATGCAGCAAAGGATCTTATGTTGGTGAAACAGGACAGAGGTTGCAAACAAGGATGAATACGCACAGACATACCATCAAGGAACATAAAGAAGATGACCTCTGCACACCTGTAGGACACCATTTCTCACAACCAGGCCACAATATGGAAGACCTCAATATTTTAGTTCTGAAAGGAAAATTTAAATCCATCCAGGAAAGAAAAACATTTGAACTAAGAATGATAATTCTATTTGACACTAAAGATAACGGTCTTAATTTGGACATGGGATTCCTCAACCACTATCCGACAGCTTTATGACTATCTATTAGCTAAAACTTGACCCCCTCTGTGTGAGTGTTGTATCCCCCCTCCCCCCCTCACTTTTGATGTATCTTATCTGTAGCCCTTTTTTTTTTTTTTTCCCTTTCTCTCAATCCATTCTAACATACTGCTTAAACTTTGTGATTTTTAATAGTACTGCTTAGACCTTGAAGAAGGGGACATACCCCGAAAGCTTGTCCTCAAAATTGTATGTTAGTGCAAATAAAAAAAGTATCACGGACAGTACTCAATTGTTTCTGTCGCAAATGCACTAATACGGCTACAATCACCTCAAGCAAAATGGAAGATACTGCATATAGCCACATAAAGAAGCAGTTAACCAACCTAATCACAAAGGAAACACAGATCAACAGTGATATTTTCTTTCTCTCAAGATGCAAAAAGAGGAATCTCATACCACAAGGCCTGCGGATTAAAAATCCTTGCGTAAATACAATCAACTCTCCTTATGCAGAAGGACTTTGCAGACGCACCAGTGAGAGATTAAGGAATCACCTCATTCACAAACTGTATGGAAAAAGGGTAACTATCAGGATACAGAAGCAGTCTTTGTTTGAAACCCTAACATCATTGGACCCTACCAACATTAACCAAATCAAGAATGAATTGGAAACTTTACAAAGACAAACACAAAAACTTGCCATGAATGGGAAACAAAAAAAACTTCAGAAGCTGCACCAAGAGCAGACTTTTTGGATACAACCTAAACATAAAAGCAACCCAACATCTATACCTCTTACCATCAGTGACCTGGAATCTAATCGGGAACCCCAAGGTATCCCTTGTGTAAATGCTGACCCGACTGAAAATGTGGATATTACAGAGGAACTTGGAATCATCAACTTGTCAAATCATAAACTTTCTGAACCAGAATTAACTATCCTCTCCAAAGGCCTTACATTCTGCCCAACCACCAAATTGGATCATTTACAAGTATTGTCAGATATGGAGGATTTCTTCAGGAGACTAAGGCTCAAAGAATATTTCCACAATAATGAAAGGAATCCTAGGACAATGGAGTGCTACACAAAGAAAAAGAACAGCTGCTTCACACCTCCACAAGGACGCAACCCCAAACTGGACACCTATATTGATAGCTTCAGATTGCGAGCTACATCCCTGATATCCACCCAGCAAAAGAAAATTCTGTACAATCTTTCACCACTAGAGCGAAGGGCTATACACGATTTGCGCAACAATCAGGCCATCACCATCAAACCAGCGGACAAAGGGGGAGCAGTTGTTGTGATGGATACAAACAAATACATACAAGAAGGCCAGAGGCAGCTGGAAAATGCCATCTACTATAAAAAACTGGATCATGATCCAACCCAGGACTTTACAAAGCAATTAAAAGGTCTCATTAAAACACTTCCAGCCCACCTACATTCAGAACTTATAAATGCGATTCCGGATCATCCAGAAATCGGGGACTTCTACATGCTGCCCAAAGTCCACAAGCCAGGAAATCCAGGCAGACCTATCATAACAGGTATGAATACACTCACCGAACAAATCTCAGGCTTTGTAGAAAAAATTTTAAAACCGTTAGTCATGAATACTGCTAGTTTCCTGCAAGACACAACTGACTTTCTGAACAAGATCAACAACATCCAGCAATTACCATCTAATACACTTCTAGTGACTATGGATGTAGTATCCCTGTATAGTAATATCCCTCACAAGGATGGATTAGCTGCATGTCACAGATCCTTATCATCCTCACCAAACAACAAATACACTGCTGAAGATGTTACACAGCTCATTGAATTCATACTTACACACAACTACTTTGCTTTCAATAAGGACATCTATCTTCAATGTATGGGCACTGCGATGGGAAGTAAAATGGCACCCCAATATGCAAATTTATTTATGGCTGACATGGAGGAACAATTCCTGAACAGCATGGAACAAAAACCATACAGATACTTTCGCTATATTGATGATATTTTCATCATATGGACGGAAGGTGAAGAAAATCTAAAACAATTTTACTCATTGATGAACACTTTTCATCCATCAATCAAACTAAAAATGGAATACTCAAACACACAGGTCAACTTCCTAGACACCACAGTATACATCAGGGATGATACGCTTCACACCTCAATATACAGGAAACCCACTGACAGATGCAACTACCTCCACAGTTCTAGCTTCCACCCCCAACACACGAAACGTGCCATCATACATAGTCAGGCCATTAGATACCACCGAATATGTTCTGACCCAAGAGACAGAGATAAACATCTTGGGACACTAGCAGACTCCTTCCATAAGAAAGGTTACAAGGACAAAACTATAAACACCAGCATAAACACAGCCTTGAGAACCCAAAGGGAAAATCTGCTTCAGTACAAAGAGAAAAAAACAAACAACCGTGTACCTCTAGTAACTACATACAACCCGGCACTAGAAGGGATAAGAAAAATAATCAAAGATTTACAACCCATCATAACAGAGGATGGAACTCTGAAAGAAATATTCCAGCAACCCCCAATACTGGCTTTCAGACAACCCCCCAACCTCAGAAATAAACTAATCAGTAGGAAACTTCCTTCTGATTATGATGCCACAAATAATGGAAGCAAACCCTGCAATAAGAAACGCTGCAAGCTGTGCAACCAAATCAATCCATCAAAAAGTGTCAGACACTCAAAAGGGATCTTCAATATCTCCGGATCATACAGCTGCACCTCCAGTAATGTTGTATACCTTATCCAGTGCAGAAAATGCAGCAAAGGATCTTATGTTGGTGAAACAGGACAGAGGTTGCAAACACGGATGAATTTACACAGACATACCATCAAGGAACATAAAGAAGATGACCTCTGCACACCTGTAGGACACCATTTCTCACAACCAGGCCACAATATGGAAGACCTCAATATTTTAGTTCTGAAAGGAAAATTTAAATCCATCCAGGAAAGAAAAACATTTGAACTAAGAATGATAATTCTATTTGACACTAAAGATAACGGTCTTAATTTGGACATGGGATTCCTCAACCACTATCCGACAGCTTTATGACTATCTATTAGCTAAAACTTGACCCCCTCTGTGTGAGTGTTGTATCCCCCCTCCCCCCCTCACTTTTGATGTATCTTATCTGTAGCCCTTTTTTTTTTTTTTTTTCTTTCTCTCAATCCATTCTAACATTCTGCTTAAACTTTGTGATTTTTAATAGTACTGCTTAGACCTTGAAGAAGGGGACATACCCCGAAAGCTTGTCCTCAAAATTGTATGTTAGTGAAAATAAAAAAAGTATCACGGACAGTACTCAATTGTTTCAGGTGGAAACAGCAAATTTAAATACTTCCCTTGATTTTATTGGAGCTGTTTTTCACAGAAGATCTGTATGCAGTGATTGTGGATCAAAGCAATTTATATGCACAACAGTTTATCGCCACCAACCCAAATTCAAACCTTGCCAGACCATTCGCATGGAAACTCATTACGGTTTCGAAACTTAAAGTTGTTTTTGGCCTAACCCTCAAAATGGGTATTACTTAAAAAATGAATTGCGGTTTTATTGGTCCATAGACCCGATTCATCATGCCTGTGTTTTCTGATGCCATGGCCAGGCATAGATATGAGAGTATAATGTGTTTTATGCATTTTAATGACAACACACTCTGTCATCCTTGGGGTGACCCTGAACTTGACCAGCTCCACAAAATTTGGCCCCTCGTAAATCACTTTAAGCAAAAATTTTCAGATGTCTATACTCCCCAGCAAAACATCTGCATTGATGAGTCCCTCATTAATTTTTCTGGCTGCCTTGCATTTAAACAATTTCTCCCCAGCAAGCATGCCAGATATGGGGTAAAGATGTACCTGTGAGAGGGTAACAGGCTATACATATACTTTTTGGATTTACGAGGGAAAAGATAGTCAATTGAAGCCCCTGGATGCCCAGACTACAGTAGTGGCAAGATAGTTTGGGACTTGATGTCATCCTTTTTCCATATGGGGTACCACTTATACGTGGACAATTTTTATTCAAGCGTGCCACTATTTAGATATTTGTACAATTTTGGAATTGGCGCATGCAGCACCATATGCCCTAATCACCGGGGCTTCCCCCAATGGCTTGTAAATACCCATCTTAGAAAGGGGGAAAAAGCCTGCTTGAGAAATGAGGATATCATTCAAGTGCAGCACCAACTTGTTTATTCTGACAGCAACAGTTTCTTGCTCTCAGAATATACATAAGTAGGTGCGTGCGGTGCGGTTGGATGAGATTTTTCATCCGCAGTTAAAAAAAGACCATATACAGTTGCAAGAAAAAGTATGTGAACCCCTTGGGATTACGTGGAGTTTTGCATGAATTGGGCATAAAATGTGCTCTGAACGTCATCTAAGTGACAACAATAGAAGAACACAGTCTGCTGAACATAATACTACACAAACATTAGATGTTGCCATGGTTTAATTGCACATAACATGTAAACATTCACAGTGCAGGAAGGAAAAAGTATGTGAACCTTTGGACTTAATAACTGGTTGACCCTCCTATGGCAGCAATAACCTCAACCAAACGTTTCCTGTAGTTGCAGATCAGACCTGCACAACGATCTGGAGTAATTTTGGACCACTCCTCTTCACAAAACTGTTTCAGTGTAGCAATATTCTTGGGATGTCTGGTGTGAATCGCTCTCTTAAGGTCATGCCACAGCATTTCAATCGGGTTGAGGTCAGGACTCTGACTGGGCCACTCCAGAAGGCGTATTCTGTGCTGTTGCAGCCATTGTTTTGTTGAATTACTTGTATGCTTTGGGTCATTGTCCTGTTGCATCACCCATCCTCTGCGGAGCTTCAGTTGGCGGACAGATGGTCGTACGTTTTCCTGCAAAATGTCTTGATAAACTCTGGAATTCATTTTCCCATCAATGATAACAATCCGTCCAGGCTCTGAGGCAGCAAAGCAGCCCCAAACCATGATGCTCCCTCCGCCATGTTTCACAGTGGGGATGAGGTTTTGATGTTGGTGTGCTGTGCCTTTTTTCCTCCACACATAGTGTTGTGTGTTCTTCCCAAACAACTCAATCTTTGTTTCCTCTGTCCACAGTATATTCTGCCAGTAGTGCTGTGGAACATCCAGGTGCTCTTTTGCAAACTTCAAACGTGCTGCAATATTCTTTTTGGACAGCAATGGCTTCCTCCGTGGTGTCCTCCCAAGTACTCCATTCTTGTTTAATGTTTTCCTTATTGTAGATGTGTCAACAAAAATGTTAGCATGTGCCAGAGATTTCTGTAGGTCTTTAGCTGACACTCTGAGATTCTTCTTTACCTCATGCAGCATTCTGCGCTGTGCTCTTGCAGTCATTTTTACAGGACGGCCACACCTAGGGAGAGTAGCAACAGTGCTAAACTTTCTCCATTTCTAGACAGTCTGTCTTACCGTGGACACATGAACATCAAGGCTTTTGGAGATACTGTTGTAACCCTTTCCAGCTTCATGCAAGTCAACAATTCTTGATTGTAGGTCTTCTGAGAGCTCTTTTCTGCGAGGCATGGTTCACATCAGACAGTGCTTCTTGAAACTAGTAAACCCAAAACAGGTGTGTGTTTTTTAAGGGCAGGACAGCTGTCAGCAACACATCCAATATCATCACACTGATTGGAGTCAAGGTTGGCTCACTCCTGGCTCCAATTAGCTCTGGGAGAAGTCATTAAGCTAGGGCCTCACATACTTTTTCCTCCCTGCACTGTGAATGTTTACATGTTATGTGCAATTAAACCATGGCAACATCTAATGTTTTTGTAGTATTATGTTCAGCAGACTGTGTTCTTCTATTGTTGTGACTTAGATGACATTCAGAGCACATTTTATGCCCAATTCATGCAAAACTCCACGTAATCCCAAGGGGTTCACATACTTTTTCTTGCAACTGTATGCTGAAGCATGAGGGCCTGGGATGACCAGTGGTTGGATGGCCCCTATGCTTCGGCAAATAGATTGTATAATAATTTTTGGCACATTGCATGTGTGCCCACCATTAGAAGTGGGTGGATGCAGGGTGGTATATTCTAATGGTGGGCATACCACACACTTTTTCTGGCAAAGATTTCTCCTCTTTTTTTCATTTAGTCCACAGTCTGCATGAAAAAAAAAGAACATAGCATATACACCCAACAAGGACCTGCGACGTACTGGTACATCACTGGACTTTGAGTGGTTATACGAGGATAATGCCTGCAGCTGCAGGCATCATCCTGGCATTGTTTTTGTCAGCTGGCAATTGGCTTTCATATAAAAGAAATCCTAGTGGCTAATTAGCTTCAGGATTGTTTTTACAAGCAGCGGGAGAAGATGCCCCCCCTCCCCCACTGCCTTCCACGGGCAGTCCTGTGCCACTGGGGGAACCCAAGAATGCAGCCAGCGTTTCTGCCAGCTGACCATAGAACTGATTGGAGACCAGAATGGTGCCAATCATCTCCATAGTCTAAGAAATTGGAAGCTACGAGCATTTCATCACTTCAGTTTCGCAGGATATAAACAGCGCCATTTGTAAATTGGGAAAGCATCTGATCACACCGATCTTGGTGAGATTAGATAATGTAAAGGGCAGAGGAGATTTCCAGAGTCTGATAGACCCCATATTTCTCAAAAAAGAATATATGACAATGCCCATTGAAGTTATAGGGGATATTTGCATTCCCTGTGATAACATTAAAAGTGATACAAAACTAAAAAAATTAAAGGGACAGTGTAAAAATAATGAAAAAAAAATCAAAATAACATACTGTGCCAGTATGTAAACAACGGTTGCACCATGCATGTGAGGTATTGCCACGAATTTCAGATGAAGGGCAGTAATTCTAGCACTAGACCTCCTCTGTAAATCTAAAATGGTAGCTTTTAAAGGCTTTTAAAGCATTGCCTATGGATATTAAAAATGTATGCAGTTTGTTGCCATTGCACGGGGCATGCGCAGTTTTAAAGCTATCATTGGTATCTATTTACTCTGCATACCATCATCTTTTATATGTTACCAAATAATTGGCCAATATATTGTGTTTTTTTGCATTAAAAGTAAAAAAAAGTGTATTTTTTTCAAAAACTTTGCATTTGAAATATTGTTGCGTGAGTACTACGTGACATAAAAAATTGCAGTACCCACCATTTTATTCACTATGATGTCTGGTATATACAGTGGGGCAAAAAAGTATTTAGTCAGCCACCAATTGTGCAAGTTCTCCCACTTAAAAAGATGAGAGAGGCCTGTAATTGGCATCATAGGTAGACCTCAACTATGAGAGACAAAATGAAAAAAAAAATCCAGACAATCACATTGGCTGATTTGGAAAGAATTTATTTGCAAATTATGGTGGAAAATAAGTATTTGGTCACCTACAAACAAGCAAGATTTCTGGCTCTTACAGACCTGTACCTTCTTCTTTAAGAGGCTCCTCTGTCCTGCACTCATTACCTGTATCAATGGCACCTGTTTGAACTTGTTATCAGTATAAAAGACACCTGTCCACAACTTTAAACAGTCACACTCCAAACTCCACTATGGTGAAGATCAAAGAGCTGTCGAAGGACACCAGAAACAAAATTGTAGACCTGCACCAGGCTGGGAAGACTGAATCTGCAATAGGCAAGCAGCTTGGTGTGAACAAATCAACTGTGGGAGCAATAATTAGAAAATGGAAGACATACAAGACCACTGATAATCTCCCTCGATCTGGGGCTCCACACAAGATCTCACCCCGCGGGGTCAAAATGATCACAAGAACGGTGAGCAAAAATCCCAGGACCACACGGGGGGACCTAGTGAATGACCTGCAGAGAGCTAGGACCAACGTAACAAAGGCTACCATCAGTAACACACTACGCTGCCAGGGACTCAGATCCTGCAGTGCCAGACGTGTCCCCCTGCTTAAGCCAGTACATGTCCGGGTCCGTCTGAAGTTTGCTAAAGAGCATTTGGATGATCCAGAAGAGGATTGGGAGAATGTCATATGGTCAGATGAAACCAAAATAGAACTGTTTGGTAGAAACACAACTTGTCGTGTTTGGAGGAGAGAGAATGCTGAGTTGCATCCAAAGAACACCATACCTACTGTGAAGCATGGGGGTGGCAACATCATGCTTTGGGGCTGTTTCTCCGCAAAGGGACCAGGACGACTGATCCATGTACAGGACAGAATGAATGGAGCCATGTATCGTGAGATTTTGAGTGCAAACCTCCTTCCATCAGCAAGGGCATTGAAGATGAAATGTGGCTGGATCTTCCAACATGACAATGATCCCAAACATACCGCCCGGGCAATGAAGGCGTGGCTTCGTAAGAAGCATTTCAAGGTCCTGGAGTGGCCTAGCCAGTCTGCAGATCTCAACCCCATAGAAAACCTTTGGAGGGAGTTGAAAGTCCGTGTTGCCCAGTGACAGCCCCAAAACATCACTGCTCTAGAGGAGATCTGCATGGAGGAATGGGCCAACATACCAGCAACAGTGTGTGCCAACCTTGTGAAGACTTACAGGAAACGTTTGACCTCTGTCATTGCCAACAAAGGATATATAACAAAGTATTGAGATGAACGTTTGATATCGACCAAATACTTATTTTCCACCATAATTTGCAAATAAATTCTTTCCAAATCAGCCAATGTGATTGTCTGGATTTTTTTTCTCATTTTGTCTCTCATAGTTGAGGTCTACCTATGATGCCAATTACAGGCCTCTCTCATCTTTTTAAGTGGGAGAACTTGCACAATTGGTGGCTGACTAAATACTTTTTTGCCCCACTGTATATATATATATATATATATATAATGTTTGGGAGTTCCTAGCAAGAAATACTGTTTTTTTTTCATGTGAGCAAAAAGTGTCAGAAAAGGCTTGGTTTTCAGTTAGTTAGAAGAGTGAGTGATGTGTGGCATAATCTTCTAATGCTGGGCATAAAATGCCCCCACCCCCCAAAACAACCCCTTTCTGGAAAGTAGACACCCCAAACTATTTGCCGAGAGGCATGTTGAGTCCATAGAAGATTTATTTTTTTAACCACAAGTTTTTGGAAAGTGACAAAAAAAAAATATTTTTTGTACACAAAATTGGCATTTAAATGATTTATTGCTCACACATGCCATGGGTATGTGTGGAATTACTCTCCAAAATACATTCTGCTACTTCTCCTGAGTATGGGGATACCACATGTGAGAGACTTTTTGGCAGTCTATCTAAGTACAGGACCCCAAAATCCAAGAAGAACCTTCAGGCTTTTAACCTCCTTAGCGGTTTTCCCGAGTGTAGCTCGGGGTAAAATTTGAGTACCAAGAGCGGTAACCCTGAGCTACACTCGGGCTTACCATGCGGCGTTGCTCAGGGGGTCCCTGCAGAACTTACCTTGTCCTTCGCTCCCACGATGTGTCCCCTGCAATGTCCCCGGCCATCTCCTCCAGCCGATGCCGGCATCCGGCTTCTGTGTTCTGGTCCCTGTGACATCGGGACGTATGGGCGCCAGAACCGGCGGGAAATTTGAAATTTTTTAAAAATGTCATTTTTGCTGTCATTGCTGTTTCAATGCATTTCACATATATTTTGTCCCTACAGCTTTGTCCTGTGCCCTGCCTGCATTTTGACTGTTCTTTCTGCCTGGAAACTTAGAAAAGTCCATGGCGTCCAAAAAGCGTTCCTTTACTTCAAAAGCGGTTTTAGAACAGCGATAG
Source organism: Staurois parvus (assembly GCF_062004578.1). Lineage (NCBI taxonomy): Eukaryota > Metazoa > Chordata > Amphibia > Anura > Ranidae > Staurois > Staurois parvus. The sequence continues at coordinate 4,908,406 of NW_028317994.1, read as the reverse complement.
TAAATCAGAACCACTTGCAGAATTGAGGGATAATGATTTGTGGGGAAATTCGTCATCAGACACTGAAAACGATTTTGCGACTTTGCTCAGCGATGTGCGAATTTGCCTCTGTATTCCAAATTTTAGTGTTTTTGGTTTGATTATATTATTGAATTAAATTTATTATTATTTTTTTATTATTTTTTATGATTATTTATTAAATTATAATTTATGATTTTGTGTTTCAAGTTTTATCATATCCGGAATGTTTACTAGACTCTTGTTCGGACAGATTTCAGTGAGTTATTCCTAAAAATTACAGCCTACAATAAAAAACTACATATTTCCATGCAAAATAATGGTACCGCTTTCAGCACAAAAAATCGGAAAGAATCATACCGCCGAGGAGCTTAAAGGGCTTTATTTCCTCATTACACTTCCTCACTACCTATCAAAGTTTCGGAGGCTCTGAAATGCCAGGATAGCACCAAACCCCCCTCCCCTCCCAAATGACCCCATTTTGGAAAGTAGACACCCCAAGGAATTTGATAAGAAGTATGGTGAGTATTTTAAAAATCTCGGTTGTTGCCATAAGTTTTTGGAATATGAAGAAAGAAAACAAAAACCTATTTTCTCTTTTCTTTTTTATATTTCAAAACATTGTGAGAAAATATTAGATCTGCAAAATACAATCAATATACACTTATTGGGATTTTTTTTACCAAAAACATGTAGCATAATACATTTTGGTCTAAATTTATGACGAAATTTGAGTTTTTTGGATAATTTTTATGACAGAAATTAGAAATATCTTTTTTTCAACATTTTCGGTCTTGTTTTGTTTATAGCGCGAAAAATAAAAACAAACAGGTGATCAAATACCACTGAAAGAAAGCCCCTTCATCCTCTGAATCAAAGGTTGCTGTTAACCACTACCCAACCGCCCTATAGCAGAAATACTGCAACAAGGTGGCACGGGTGCACAAAATCATGTATATATACGTGATTTTGCATTTCTGGGTAGGTGGCACGTGCCCTACCTGTGCCGCCGTTCGCGGCTGTGGCTGTCAATCACAGGGTCCCAGCCAGTGCCCAGTGATTGCCGAGCATTTCCAATGGGAGGAGAACTGTTTGTAAACAAAACAGTTCTCCTCCCTGTCAGCTCGTGCACACTGCTTTGGGTGGCTGTGCACAGCACAGCTATCCAAAGCAGTGTACTTACAGTGAAGCACATGGACACAGACACAAGAAAAACAGCACACAGTTAACCCTTTGTTTATAGCGGGAAAAATAAAAACAAACAGGTGATCAAATACTACTGAAAGAAAGGTCTATTTTTTTTTAAAAAAGGACATATATTTCATTTATGTACATGAGCATGCAATTGTCAGTTAAACTAGTGCAGTGCTGTGTAGCAAAAAATTGCGTAAATTGAGGTATCTATACCATACTTTGTAGACGCTGTAACTTTCACACAAAGCAATCAATATACACTTATTGGGATTTTTTTTTACCAAAGACAGGTAGCAGAATACATTTTGGCCTAAATTTATGACTAACTTTGAGTTTGCTATATATTTTTATAGTCAAAAATAAAAAATATTGTTTTTTTTTTTCATCAAATCTGAGCATATATAGAAAAAAGGAAAAAATCCAGACATTGCGTATTTTCAAATTTATACATCATTTGTGGATTTTTTCTTTTTTTCTATATATGCTCAGTTTTGATGTATGTAATTGTTTTGCATATTTGCGTATGTATTTGAAAAAATCTTGTACTTTATTGATATTACTTTTGATGTACTATGTTTTTGGGTATTTGTAATTTTGGTTGTGTTTTTGTGGTTTTGGTTACTCAAATAATGAATCATAAAAGCTAGATGGTGATCAATATTGACTTTGAGGAAGGCGCTCAGAACCATGAGCATATATCCTCAAAATAACATGTTTTTTTTTATACATATATACTGTAGGTTTAGACCGAAAAATGTAAAATGGTAATGCAGATATACAATATGTACATGCATAATCTATCTGTTAATATCTCCTACCCAGGGGCGGACTGACCATTGGGGAACTAGGGCACTGCCGAGGGCCCGGGGTCAGTAGGGGGCCCCATGAGATGCCCCTGGTACCTTTTTCATAGTCTTTTTTGAGTTTGGCAAGGAAACAGGGGCCCCATGATCCCCTATTGCCCGGGGGCCCCATGAGTTGTCAGTCCGCCCTTGCTCCTACCACAATATTGTGTATTGGGAGATCATGACTGTCAACCTCTCCTAACCTGATCGCTTTATATAATGTACCATGTTTGTACTTCCAATTAAACTTTATTGAAATTTTAAAAAAAAGGGAGCAGTGCACTCTATCTGAAGGCAGGACACATTAACTGGGGGAGGACCCACTGTGTGGAGGCAGAGCACATTACATTGAATCAGGGCACATTGCTAGGCAGATATCAGGGAACATTGCATGGGGATTTCAGAAAGGCACATTAAATGGGGACCATGGCAAGGCACATTACATGGAGCTAACCGTGATAACTCCTGTGCAACTTCTGAGTACAAATTAATCCCTTTTTTACTGCTAAAAGAACATATAGGTTGCTCCAGGCATTGATGTGTGTTCCCATACCTTGAGATAATATAATTTGCTAATCAATGCTGCTCTACCTTCATAAATAATATACTATAATAATGAAAGCCTCACTCGATATGTGTAGACTGAGATTAAAACTCTAAACCATCAATTTATCATGACGCTTGTGATATATATTAATATATTAATATTAGTAACATCCACTCAGGGGACAAATACAGTTATTAGCTGATTACATTATTGATGTGGTACATTTGATTATTTACCCTGTATCTTATGATTTACTATAGATCTTACCTCCACTGAAACACATGATGAAGCAATACGAATAAACTGAGAAATGTGTTGAGTCAAGCATAATCCACTTCATTGTGGAACAAGCACTTGGGTACATTTTTGACATATTTATGTAGCAAGAACTGTATGTTTATATTTCATGTTAGTTGGGCAGTGATAATAAGGGGAAGTCTAATGTATGAAGGAGGTACACTGATGTAATACTCAACCTGAACACAATGAGACTCAATTTTTTCATAGGTTTTTATATATAGGATTAGTTGTGTTAATAATTGTTGAAATACTACATTTGATTCTGTATACTGTATGTGTCCTAGACATACGTAAGTAAAGAATATAAAATAAATTGGGTGTGTAGACCAGTAGGACTACAGTTCATTTTTTTTGTAATTCTCATGCTTTGGGTAAGGCCAAGAAAGGTTTTAAATTCAGAAAACAGTAATAGGTATCCACTCAAATGGTTGGGCATCAAAGGAATTGGGATTACTAGCAATGTACTGTTGGTCATACAGATTACAATGCTGCACAATTAAAGGTAATAAACCCTAAACAAAAATGTAATGTATTTCAGCTTACCATTCATTAAATGTGGTGACTGCATTAATTATCTTTTATTTAACACTTTCCCCTCTGTTTTCACCTGATTATCTGGCCAGTAACACATCTCCAGTGTTAATGAGACACCACTCTGGATGAATGAGCACAGGAGGAACAGCAAACAGCAACATTGACAGTCTTTGGGGAGGGTTGTGTTAAATGTTTTAGAAGAATTAAATACACTAAAGAAAATGAAACCAGACTGGAGCTCACATTTTATAATCAGTTACAGCAAACATACATTTTTTCCCTCTTGGAATAAAGGTTTTGCATGAATAAATAAAAGCTGATCATTCTAATCGCCCCTGTCACTGTTAGATGGTTTGTCTCATCCATGTAAAGCTGTAAACTGATACATTATGCTGGAGAGTTTGAGCTTTTGAAAAACAATAGACTCGCTGGCTGGATCACCAGATGAAAATAGATGAAAGTAAAAAAAAGGAAACTAATACAGCCATCACATCTAAAAATTGGTAAGCTGCATTGTAATAAATGTTTGCTTTTGATTTTAATATTGCTTTAAATTTAAATCTTTTGAAAAATTATTCAGTGAAATATAATAATTTCTGTTTCCACCTGCGTACCCAGTTGGACTGTAAATGGGGGAATTGACAGGTGCTGCTGAAGTAAAGGATAGCCACAAAAGACACTAGTATGGGCCCTAATTCTTTGTGGCTAATGTCGTAGCATCCCACTACTTGTGCTTGCCACTTCACCATGAAGTATTGGACTGCTGGTGCTTGCCACTTCACCAGGATGTACCACATTGCTGGTACTTGCCTGCTGCAGTTCAGTAGGATATTCAGTGCTTGGTGACATAGTATGCCTGACTCTTTTAGCAGGAACCAGTTCATCCTCTGAATCAGAGGTTGCTGTTAACCGCTTCCCAACCACCCTATAGCAGAAATACTGCAACAAGGTGCACAAAATCAAGCATATATACGTGATTTTGCATTTTTGGGTAGGTGGCACGTGCCCTACCTGCGCCGCTGTTTGCAGCTGTGTCTGTCAATCACAGGGTCCCAGCCAGCGCCCAGTGATTGCCGAGCATCTCCAATGGGAGGAGAACTGTTTGTAAACAAAACAGTTCTCCTCCCTGTCAGCTCATGCACACTGCTTTGGATGGCTGTGCACAGCACATCTATCCAAAGCAGTGTACTTACAGTGAAGCACACAGACACAGACACAAGTAAAACAGCACACAGTTAACCCTTTGATCGCCCCTCATGTTAACCTCTTCCTGCCTAGTGCCATTAGTACAATGTCAGTGCTTTTTGTGAGCACTGATCACTGTATTGGTGTCACTGGGAATGTCAGTGACACCAAGTCAGTTCCTCCCAGTGTCAGAATGCCAGTCCCACAGTCCTGCTATAAGTCACTGATCGCCGCCATTACTAGTAAAAACTAAAAACAAATCCCAGTATATATACCGCCATTTGTAAACGCTATAACTTTCACGTAAACCAATTAATTTACAAGTATTGGGATTTTTGTTTAGCAAAGACATGTAATAGAATACATTTTGGCCTAATTTTATGATGAAATTTGTTTGTTTGTTATGATGAAGTTTAATAGAAAAAAGTAAAAAATATTGTTTTCTTCTCAAAATTGTTGGTCTTTTTTTATAGCGCAAAAAATAAAAAATGCACAGGTGATCAAATACCACCAAAAGAAAGCTCAATTTGTGGGAAAAAAAGGACGTAAATTTCATTTGGGTGCAGCATTGTATGACCACACAATTGTCAGTTATAGTTACGCAGCGCCGTAACACAAAAAAATGGCCTGGACAGGAAGGGGGGTAAATCTTCAGGAGGGAAAGTGGTTAATGAACTGCTGCTTTAATAATATTCAGAATTGGAATGGTCTCCTCCCCACTGCTATTATTAATTGAGAAGCTTCATCACTTGTGTATATTTTTTGAACATTTTTGGCAGTGGCTGTTCAGGTACCTGATTACTCTGGTAGTGGCGTTGGTTGGTGATCAGGACACCAGTGGGGAAAGCTATCAGGACAAGGTTAATGGCTTCACTGGTTCTGGTGACATTGGCATTGGTATGGCTAACAGTCAGATCAGTGTTTCTGGCTAACACTAGCTCTGGTGACACTGTACAGATGTAGTAGTTATCAGGACACTGTTGCTGCATGTTGGACATGATATCTGGTCAGAATTCAGATTTACTGATTAGTAGTGATGCAAAATGATTATGTCTTAACCACTCGTGGACCTCCTGTCCGCAACGTACTGGGGACAAGTGGCCTGCACAGGCAAAGCAATGTACCTACATGCTGCTGCCTGCTTCCAGGATTGTATAGAGGGGGAACCTGTCAACAAGTCCTGGCCAATGATTCATGGCTGGAACATGCTGCTCAGCTGTGTACAATTACAGCCCATAGTTCTGTGTTGACAATCAACACAGAGCTCTGTACAGAGGGAATTCTCTCTCTGTTTCCCATCTCTGAAAAGCAGGGATGAGAAACTAAGAGATCTATTAGTAAAAAGCAGCACACTTTACACATATTACACATAGTTAGGAATTTGAACCCCTTAATCGCCCAAGAGGTTAACCCCTTTACAGCCAGTGTCATTAGTACAGTGACAGCCCAGGTCAGTTAGTGTTAGATTAGCCACTGCACTATTGCAGTCCCATTGTACAGTAAGTCACTGATCACCACCACTAGCAGTATATAAAAAAAATTCCATTATACTGTATTGTATATACCATAGTTTGAAGGCACCATAATTTTGATGCAAACCAATGAATATACACTTTTTTTTATCAAAGACTTAGCAGAATATGTTTTGACCAAAATTTATGAAAAAATTTTTTTTATATTTTTTATTGGGTATGTTTTGTAATGGAAAGTAAAAAGTATTGTTTTTTTTTTCAAAAGTTTTGGTCTATTTTCATTTATATCCCAAAAAATTAAAAATCTAGTAGTGACCAAATACCACCAAAAGAAAGCTCTATTTATGTGAAAAAATTTTATAAAATTTGTTCGGTACAGTGTTGTGTGACCGCGCAATTACCAGTTAAAGTAGCGCAGTTCTAGTTAGTAAAAAATGGCCTTGCCATGAAGGGGTTAAAGTTTTAAGCCAGCTATAGATGGATCTTATCTCAGCTGAACCGAGATTCGTACAATCTATGGGCACGCCAGTTGTACTGAAGTTGATCCATCAATTGACTTCAGTAAACCAAGTTTGTCAAAAGTAATCTTTGTGTTCTGCTGTCAGGGGAGGGTCCCTGCTGGCAGAACTATAATAATGCTGTGGGAGGGATTCCTCCATCAACACCACAAAAATCGCATCATCTACTGCTTGCCTTAGTCTTTCATTTTTAAATTTACAGCTATCACTTGTGAAATAATGTACACATTATACTTAAATGGATGTGCTATATGGCTCTCTAAAATTTGACAGTTTTGGAATATAGATTTCCTTTAAATGGCAAACGTATTACAATTATTTTACCAATTATGAGTGGACTTCCGTATTTGTGTAATAATTCATTAATAAACAGTTTATATACATCTGTAAAAAATGTGTTAATAACACATTTTGTAAAAGATGTTTTTAATTATTTTATGAGAGTTCTTTGTGAATTTAGCTAATTATGTTTAAAACATTTTGTCAGCATAGATTATTTGAAAAATGAATCATAGAAGGATATATAAAAGACAATTAGATAATCATATGTGTAATTAACTCCATCTTTAGAATGTTAGAATAATAGCTTTTAAGAACAGAAAATTTGAATAGACAATTATAACTTTTGAGAAATTTGTTTTTAAGTTGAAACGTAAAATGTACAGTAGAAATTGTGAGAATAAAATCATTAGTCTCTTTAGGTAACGTGTGATCTACAGTATAATATCAGGTTTTATGACTGAAACTGTCAAAACATTGCATTATTGTTCCAACAGAATAGAATGGAGCATTTCCTGGGTAATTAAACTGAAGTTACAATAAAAGAAGCTGCTCATATCATTTTGGTACAGTTTGATAAGCAAAGTGAATGATCTACTTGAAATATATGCATAATAAAAATATAGTATATGAAACATGCAAAATAGTGCTTCATAATTCTTTTCTTCTATCCTGAAGACATATATAATTATAAGTATTTAAAACATATTGCTTTATTTGAAATTTTGGAAAAGTTTTGGGGAAAAAAGTATGGTATTGCATCCCCTTAGAACTGACATCGCTGAAGAGAAAACAGTCTTAATTATATAGAGAATAGTAATTGTGCCTAACAGAAGTTGATGCTGTTGATTGAGTGAAATGCCGTTATTGTCTCTTGTAGCTTTGTTTGGTGTTGACATAGAGGAGGTCTTCAAGTTACCTTGAGTCTGCATTTCTTGTATATTATAGTTCTAGAAGGAGATATTGGGCAGCCCATGGGTAAGCTTACTCTTAATTTAGTTATTGCTTTATATGTTGCAGTTTTTCAGTTCTGATAAATTAGATAACTATTATATACTGTAATACAAAGGGACTTTGGTGTGAAGTTAAGCTTTCATATTTTTTTGCAAATGTATGCAAATGAAACTGCTGCTTTAATTGTAACTAAGAAACAGGTTATGTCAGAGAACATATGAAGAGGAGTTGATGCTATGAAAGAGAAAAACAAAACAAATTGGTTACCAGTTAGTAAGTCCCTTCTTCTCTTAATTAATTTCTTTTCATGAGCCTTAACTCTCTGCATTCATTGTTTTCTTATTCTGAAATAATTACTAGAATAAGGATTTTAGTGCATCTATTTTAGGTACATTAGAATTTTTCTGTACACCTTGGGGTTGACTTACTAAAGTACAGACCGAATTGTAACTATTCTTAGTGAATAAGATGGATGAATATGCTTAATGAATAAGATGAAAAAGGCATAGCAATTGATATGATTAAACAAATTTCCAATCAGAAACATTGGGTGGATACAGGTCTGTTTTTAACGCAGGGCAAAAGGGGCAGCTGTCCTCCACCCAGTTTTTGATGTGGGGCCCAAAGCAGCTGTCCCTTGAGCCTGCGCTGATAAGTTAAGTGCATCAGTTTTCCCCTGCCGCTTTTCAAAACAGATTATGAGTCTTTGCAGCATCTAATGGCCCCGCCCCCTCCATGACTGTCTCTGCCCCCCCCCCAACCTTAGCTCAGTCTCGGTGAAGTAAGTCTCTTTCCCAAAGATGTGCTGCACCACTCCCCCTTCCTGAGCTCTCCTGCAGGTGGCTGCTGGGTGACTCCACTCTGCCAGGTGAGTGATGTGTGTCCCTCAGTGACAATGTGTCCAACCCTGAGCCTGGCTCCCTCTTCCCCCTCCTCTGCCAACTTTGCAGCAGAACTTCTTGCAGAGGGGAGTAAGGGGCTGCTGAGTGTTGTAGTTTGGGACAGTGATTGGCAGCTGTGGGGTTCACTCCCCTTCCCTCCTCCCTGCATTTCCCAGCCATTGCTCCATAGCAGAATATGGAAGAGGAGAGGTGCTCGTGAAGTCTGGAAACTGATTGACTGACCACCATCTCTCCACCCTAAACAATATCCCCCTCCCCACCTTTTCACCCTAAACGATAAACCCTCCCCACCTTTCCACCCTAAACAATAACCCCTCCCCACCTCTTCACCCTAAACAATAATCCCTCCCCACCTCTTCACCCTCAACAATAACCACCTCTCCACCCTAAACAATAACCCCCTCCCCACCTATCTACCCTAAACAATAACCCCCTCCCCACCTATCTACCCTAAACAATAACCCCCTCCCCACCTATCCACCCTAAACAATAACCCCTGTCCCTGCCTCTCCACCCTAAACAATAACCCCCCTCCCCACCTCTCCACCCTAACCAATAACCCACCTCTCCACCCTAAACAATAACCCCTCTCTCTGCCTCTCCACACTAAACAATAGTCCCCCCCACACTACACAATAACCCCCCTCCCAACCTCTCCACCCTAAAAATAACCCCCTCCCCCCTCAACAAAAAACCCCTCCCCACCTCTCCACCCTCAACAATAACCCCCTCCCCACCTATGTACCCTAAATAATAACCCCCTCCCTGCCTCTCCATCCTAAATAATAAAACCCTCCCTGCCTCTCCACCCTAAATAATAACCCCCTCCTTGCCTCTCCACCCTAATAATAATAACCCTGTCCCCAACTCTACACCCTAAACAATAACCCCGTCACACCTCTCCACCCTAAACAATAACCCCTTCCCCACCTCTCCACCCTAAATTATAACTCCCCTCTCCGCCTTTCCACCCGCAACAATAAACCTCCTCCCCACCTCTCCATCCTCAACAATAATTCCCTTCCCCGCCTCTCCACCCCCTGGGGTCTTGTGTTATGATGGGGGTAATATAGGGGAGGGGGTCCTGCGTAATTATGGGGCTAGTATAGGGGAGGGGGTCCTGTGTAATTATGGGGGTAGTATGGGGAGGAGGTCCTGTGTAATGATGGGGGAAGTATGGGGGAAAACTGAGGTTCTAAATTGAGATTAGAGAAAGGACTTGGTTCTAACAATGTTAAAACCATGTGGAAGACAATTCATTTTGCCACAGGTCATAAATTAATGTTAGTATGGAGGAGTGTGAGGTCTCCCTCCTTAATAAATTAATTTAAATCATTAAGCTGACTGTACCTCCTGAAAACATGTCTTTTGAGGTTTCTGCTTGGGATGTAAGACTAAGTCTGCTTGGTGTTAATGAGAGGAAAATTGCAAGGTTCAATAATAATCAAGGGATTGTATTTAAAAAATGTGCATATCAACTAGCTCATGTCTTTACAGATATTTGAATTCATCTTTATGACAGGAGATTGTGCCTTTGTGTCTAAGTCATCAAGAATTGTTAAATTTCTGAAGAAATTCTAGTATCTTTAGCTTAAATGATGATTGTCCATGGCTCCTACTTCCATCATTATGAAATGTTTTGAGAAAAAGATATTTACAGTAGATATATATAAAAAATATATTCCACAAGACTGGATAGGTACCAGTTTGCCTTTAGGGCAAATAGATCTATGGAGGAGGTTTATATTATGTTTTTACTCAAAAACTGCTACATCTGAATGTTTTTAATTGATTTTAGGTGTTTAGTGCAATTTTACTCATAAAACGTATTGATAAACTCAAATTATTGGGGTTGAGTCTAACCCTTTGTAAATGGGTGCTGGATTTCCAAAAAATAAAGCATATGTTAAAAAAACTGGCAAATACTATTCTTAAACACTGTCCCTTAGTACAGGAGTGCCACACAAATATATGATAAGTCCTCTTCTGTTCACCTTATATACTCTGATTGTGTCTCCTGTTATGAAGTAGATTCAGTGTAAAAATTTGTGGATGACACCATTGTTATTGAGAGACTAATGATGGCAACAATGCTGTATATTGGCAGGAAATAGAGGGCTAGTGGACTGGGATAGGGAGATTAGTTTACAGTTGTATGTAAATAAGGCCAAGGAATTAATAATAGATTTAAGGAGAAGCAGAGCAACCAGTTATGGGCCGGTTGGGATTGAGGTAGAGAGGGCACAGAAGTTTGATTTCCAAGGAACAACTCATACAGATGATATGTGATGGATCAGAGCACATATCCTACCTTATGGGGAAGACTCAGAGAATTTATATCCCATGAAGGCTGTGGAGGGACTGTTTTTCTGAGTGGGTCCTCCTCAGCATCTACAGTTGTGTTCAAAATATTAGCAGTCAGACATCACTAACCTGATCAATCACTGTTTTTGGTAGAAATGATATTCCTACATGGCAAATAATTTACTAGCAGGTGTAGTAGAGTAATAGAAATCCAACAGACCCAACAGTCATGATATGCATGCTGCTGATTCTGTGTAATTGAATCACAAATTGAAAGGGGCATGTTCAAAATAATAGCAGTGTGGAGTTATGTTAGTGAGGTCATTGATTCTTTGAAAAACAGGTGGAAATTATTGCCCTTATTTAAGGAAGGAAGGCAGCAAATGTTGTACATGCTGGTTACAGTGCATTTCTCTCTAAAATTCTGAGGAAAATGGGTCGTTCCAGACATTGTTCAGAAGAACAGCATACCTTGATTAAAAAGTTGATTGGAGAGGGGAAAACATATAAAGAAGTGCAGAAAATGATAGGCTGCTCAGGTAAAATGATTGCAAATGCTTTAAAATGGCAACCAAAACCTGAAAGACGTGGAAGAAAGCGAAAAACTACCATTCGAATGGATAGAAGAATAGCCAAAATGGCAAGGCCAACAATCAGCTCCAGGAAGATCAAAGAAGGTGTAAAGTTACCTGTGAGTACTGTTACAATTAGAAGACACCTATGTGAAGCCAAGCTATCTGCAAGAAGCCCCCGCAAAGTCCCACTGCTGAAAAAAAGACATGTGCTGAAGAGGTTACAATTTGCCAAAGAGCACATTGACTGTCCTAAAGAGAAATGGCGCAACATTTTGTGGGCTGATGAAAGTAAGATTGTTCTTTTTGGGTCTAGTTGCCGGAGACAGTTTGTCAGACGACCCCCAAACACTGAATTCAAGCCACAGTACACTGTGAAGCATGGTTGTGCAAGCATCATGATATGGGGATGTTTCTCATACTACGGTGTTGGGCCTATTTATCGCATACCAGGGATCATGGATCAGTTTGAATACATCAGAATACTTGCAGAGGTCATGCTGCCTGATGCTGAAGAGGAAATGCCCTTGAAATGGGTGTTCCAACAAGACAACGACCCCAAACACACCAGTAAACGTGCAACATCTTGGTTCCAGACCAACAAAATTGACATTATGGAGTGGCCAGCACAATCCACGGATCTTAATCCAATAGAAAACTTGTGGGGTGACATCAAAAATGCAGTTTCTGAGGCAAAACCAAGAAATAGAGAAGACTGTGGAATGTAGTCCAATCATCCTGGGCTGGAATACCTGTTCACAGGTGCCAGAAATTGGTTGACTCCATGCAACACAGATGTACAGCAGTTCTCAGAAACAGTGCTTATACAACTAAATATTAATTAAGTGATTCAAAGGAAAGCAAAATCTTCAAACATTTTTCAGTTTATATAGTGAATGTTTGAGTTTGTAAAGAAGAATACAAACACTGCTATTTTTTTTGAACAGTCTAATATTCACTTTTCTTCAATTTTTTGAGGAACAACACAAATTTGATCTATTTTTCTTCATGTTTTGATTTGGAATAGAATGTGTAGTGTTCCCAATGCATTTGTGTGTATTGAAATAAAAGCTTTTAGAAGGATTTTCAGCTTTATTCACTTTTTTCAACACACTGCTATTATTTTGAACACAACTGTACAAGGCTTCCTTAAAGGTGTGTTGACTTACCTCATTTCTCTGTCGCAAGGGTCATGCACAGGCAATTAAATAAATGCCTTAGAAAGGGTGATAAAAGAGGGTGATAAAAATGGCACATAAATATTTATGGGTGTAGCTCAACCTAGAATTGAGGAAAAAGGGGAAAGTAAATGTCTCCAGAGACCCTACAGTATTGTGAAGGATAGCTCTCATCTGGGTAATGCTTTGTTCAACTTCAGACTGTCTTCTGGCAGGCCATTTAGGAGTATTGCCTCCAGTACCCGTAAACTGCAAAATAGCTTCTTCTCCTGATCCATACAACTCTTGAAGTCTGGTGGGGTTCCAGTTTGTTAATTTACCTTGGATATGATTGGATATGAAAAAGTAATACATTTCTGTTTCATCTACTGAAAAATCATTCTCATTGCTAATGGAAGAGACTAACAGTCTCCCTTCCATTAATAAATCAACTGAGCAGAATGCATTTACCAAAGCGTCTAATTTTGGGAACACCTTTAAACAGCTGGGAACACATATATGGCATTTGAATCCTATTTTGGTAAGTTTCAATATAATGTTATATAAAGCCTGTTGGTCCAGTATACACTTCCCAACTTGCATTGTATCACAAATTTTACTAAAAAATAATTATAAATAATGGAGCTGAAGTACCAAAATACTTACTAGTAAAATATTATTTTTATTTATATACAGAATCCCTGTCTCAAAGAGAATCCAACTAAAAAATGTACTAAAACATGTTTAACCACTTCCATACAGGGCACCTTTACCCCCTTCCTGCCCAGGCCAATTTTCAGGTGTCAGCACTCTCACACTTTGAATGACAATTGCGCGATCATGCAACACTGTACCCAAACTAAAATTTTATAATTTTCTTCACACAACTAGAGCTTTCTTTTGGTGGTATTTAATCACCACTGGGATTTTTATTTTTTGCTAAATTAACAAAAAAGACCAAAAATGTTGAAAAAAAACACCTTTTTCTTTGTTTCTGTTATAAACGTTTGCAAATAAATAATTGTTCATCATAAATTTAGGCCAAGATGTATTCTGCTACATGTCTTTGGTGAAAATAACCCAAATTAGTATTTATGATTTAGTCTGTAGGAAAGTTATAGAGTTCACAAACTATGTGATATATCTGAAAATTGATCAATCCTGAAGTACTGACGGCCAATCCAATTTCTTGAGGCCCTAAAATGTCAGAATAGTACAGATATACCCCAAATTACCCCTTTATGCAATGTAGACAGTCCAACATATTTCATAACAGGCATGGCGAGTTTTTTGAAGTTGTAATTTTTTTGTCATAATTTTTCGGAAAATTAAGAAATTAAACACGTTTTTTTTACATACTGTCACCAGTGCAGTACAGCGACATCATATAACTGGCATGGTGGTGATCAGGGACACTGGTGACAGTATGAAAAAAAAAAATTTGATAATTTTGTTTACATTTTTTTTTAATTTTTTATTATTTTTTTTATTTTTTATTACATTTTTGTCTCTTGTTTTAAGATTTGTTTTTCATATTTCACTATAACCAAAGTAGTATAATGTTACCATAGTAACATTGTATTACTTTGGTGAAAAGATATTTTTTTTTTTACACAATTTGCAAGCATTTACCAGAATGAAATTGATTCATTCAGGGTTTTTTTTTTGTGATTAGCTGTGATTTGGCCATGGCTAATCACATGACACAGTTGGGATGTGATTGGCCCAGCTTGTGCATGTGATCGCTGTGACCATTCACAGCTAGACACACTTGTATACAATGGATGGCATGAAAAGAAGCCATCCATTGTATACAACTGTCATGTGACCTACTGTGATTGGTCACAGCAGGTCACATGGTACTGGCAATGGGGCCAGTACACAGATCTGTGATCGGCCATGTCTGAGGTACACGGACAGTGACAGATCACGCCGAAGCACAGCCCTGTGGGTATGCGCAATATGCGCTCGGAAAAGGTTGCCATAAGGCGTCCACTCGGAGGGACGAGGTGTTCACCAGGCCGCCATCTGGCTGTAGGCCGGGCAGCAACTGGTTAAAGATTATATACATCACAAAATGATGAAAATGGCTTGAAGATTGTTTTAAGATCTATACTGATCTGAT